>NW_016804554.1:394572-419491 GCF_001698545.2 Rhinopithecus bieti | reverse complement strand
ATGAGTGACTATTAACATAATAAAGAGAAAATAAAATGCTGAAGTCAATTTATATGATAAAAAATAAATTTAATATTGAGTAATAAAAAATATAATCCTCCTTTATTTGAATCATACATAAAATTTCAAAACAGTAGTAGCTGATGAAAATTAAATTACCTCTATATCTTAATGGACAATATCAAATTAAATTAATGTGCAACTAGAAAAGAGCCTTATTCTTTAAATCTATTATTTTAGAATAGCTCAGTTTTGGCATAAAATATTTGATAATATGCAAGTCCAAATACTATATTTTATTTAATAGGTTCAAATATAACACAAATGATGACATAATTTATGTTCTAGGACATAAGTATGTATGAAAATTTGCATAAAATCAAAATTTTAAAATGTAGGAATCATAATGCACAGAAACTTAAAATGAATGTATGGAAATAATAAAATTATATATATAACCAAAAGGTTTTCAAGTCTTGATCATCTTCAAAAATTTTCTGTAGGGCCCCAGATAGTAAAATCTATGAAGACAGGCATTATATCTTCCTTTCAATTCTTTATTACATTTCTGAGCATCTAGCATCAAGATTGATAGATAATAGACATTCAATAAATGTTTCTTAGTAAGTGAAGGAACTATATAAGTCAGAGTTTTTTTTCACTCTTATGTTCAAATTCAGATACCAATAAATGGTTTTAAGTTTACACAGAGCATAAAGGAGAATCTTTGTATCGTTCTAGGATATTAGTCGTATACAATTCTAAATGATTTTAATAATTAATATTGTGTGAAAGTGCAGATTTTTTTCATTGTTTTGCATGAAAGTTTCCTGCTCATAATTAAAACAAGTATCAATGGTTTTTGTAACTTGGCAGTCCATTTTGTATGTGTGAAATTGTACAATATAAGCCACAAATGGAGGAAGAAGCTCTTTATTAGATACTTGGTGATAAACCATAATCATTTAGTTACATGAAATTATAGTGTAAACTAGTAACTAATCTATTTAATCATAATTCTAAATTAATTTTATTAATGAAATATATCTATGCCTTGTGTCTCTACTTAGACTGTGATTGTCCATTTTCTTTCTTTTACTAGCTTTGTGAATTATTGAGCTGGGTAATTAAACTTTATATTATAGGGTGTACATTAGTAAGTGTGGAAGGTAATGCATCTTTTATAGAGAGATAATTTCTTGATTATTTGTTTAGTGCACACTTAGGAAGTAAATTCACAAGGATCACAAAGTTGTGTTTGCTTTTGTAAGCAAACATTCAGCACAATCAAAATATAACCTGGAAAATGAATTTCAATTCAAGAGACTGATTCATATTGTGATAATATCTAACTGACCTCTCTTTGACTATTTGTTTATTTTAATAGAATTCAAATTTGTTTCAAAAAGATCAGAAACTATATTAACAATGACTCTTATAATTGTGATAAGTCAAAAGTGTGATTTTCAAAGAATGTTGTCAGTGGAAAAAAACATTCTGGATAATGGCTTATCACAGAGATAAAGGTGTAATTTAATATCTTTATATTAATTTAAGGAACTCAAAATGTAGACTTTCAATATTTAAATGTAGTCTTCTCACAATTTTTATTTTTTTATGGTTTTGTAAAATATGTACACCAAATCACAAATTCAGGAGATCACTGTTTCATTTAAAACAAGCTTCTCAGAAATTGTATTTTTGATGTATTTTCACAAGAGTGTGAGAAAATACAAAGCAAAATTAGGAAATGCTGATGTGGTAGAGGGTCTATCATCAACTGCTTCTTTTACATATGTATAACACTGCCACCATTCTCAAATAATTGGCTCAGAGATAAATTCTCCTCTTTAAGCCAATATGTAAACTAAGGTCCTATGGGTTGTACCTCACAAGTCATGCAAATAATAAATAAGATAAAAGAGAAACATCTAAATGAGAAAACTCAAGTAATGATTGCCAACAACATGAAATACAATAAATACTTCAAACTTGTGCATTAAAGAGGAACTTTTTGAAAGAATCATTTAGTTCAATTGCACTGAGGGTGTTTTCTGAGTTTGCCAGATAGATGTTGGTTTGGAACATCTATTTTATTTCTCTCTCAGATCCATTTTGTGTTAAATGAACAATATTTTCAACTTCACTAATATATCAAAGCTATTGATTCTTTCAAAGTGGATTGCATAAATGTTTCACTTCAAAGCATTTTAATACATACATAATATTTCTCAGTCTTCATGCCATGAATAACTGGTCATCTTTAAGTTGCTGCTGGTTCCAATATTGTTTTCACTTCACCATTAGGTACAATTCCAGAAAGGATTACTGTAAGTGTGTGTAGTTCAATTTTTGGCAAGTATACACACAATTAAAGTCAGAGCCACCTCCCTGTCAACCAAGGTAAAGAGAGATACATTAAAACTAACAAAGCGATAAAAGAGGCCTGAAATTGAAGCAGTTTAAAAAATGACAGTTTAATGAAAACAGTGTAAAAACACTATCACTCTGATGGAAAACATCTGTCCTCAATGAATCTTGACTGATGTAAAGTTGTGAGGCTCTTAAGGAATATGTTGCCAGCCTATGGTTATATCAACAACAGGTCGGGCATGGCCTGTCTCTTTAATATCACAGTTATGACTGTCTAAATATATACCATTCTAACTGATACCCTACCTTCCACATTGCAATAGGTTACTTTAAAGTCTAATTCTTTTCACTGCTTGTTGGGCTTTTTCAAAGGAGAGTGGGAATAATGCCACTGAACTATAAAAGTAAAAAATATTTATAAAAATATACATCCTAAAAGTGCATATTTTAAATGTTGTCATCCAGAGGAAGAAATCACAGAGAGCTGTTTAACTGTTGTTACTGAAAAAGAGCATATATATATACACATATATATATATATATATAGAGAGAGAGAGAGGTAAAATAGTAGTCAAAAGAGACCTCTTATTTTGCTTTAAGATTTAATTAAATTATTATTATCAACAGTTCATAATTTCTTGGTTTTTATTTTAACATCTGTCACTTGTGACAGATGTTAAAAATTTATGTGGGCAGGTAAATGTTTTTTATAACAGTGAGTTAAATATCAATTTTGTGTGATGAAAGGGTTAATATGTTTCTCCATAGAATCTGAATTATTATGATAGACTATCACAGGAGAGAGGAGAAATTTGTTTGTTTCAAATTGGCAGTAAGCAAATAAATTAGTCCTAGGTCCCAAAATTGGAAGAATACAAAAGTTAATACATTCACTTAAAAATCTTTATTTTTTTCCTTTGTTCTTTCATGTATCAACAAGTAATTTTGAAATGAAATTTTGCAGGTGAAAGGCCTGTAATGTGAAATAAACAATTTCCTTGCAGATAAGAAAAAATTTGAATTGCTTCTCATTTGCAAAAGTAGTTAATCTAGGTGCTATTCAGACATGCTAAATGGTTAGTTACAAGTGACTTTAAAATAAATGTGGAATTTTTAGTTCTTCAAGGAGTTTGGCTCTCAATTTATTCCATTGATGGAAATGTCTTCCCACTTTTCCCACCGGGATGATTTTTATTGGGTCCACCATGGCAATTTCAATCATTTAATCTTGTCAACCCCATAGTTAGCATTGCATTACACTAAGTGTTCCTGAGTTGGGAGCATGGGATAGGAGAGGACAGGAATACGTAAGTCGTCACAATACGGAATGTGACTTCCCAATTGGTGCTTGTTTCTCAGTGACTTTTTTTTTGTAAACAGAGCATAAAAATGATATGCTAATTTGCATGGTTTTGAGTAGTCACTTTACATATTCCACACCCCAGTATTATAGCAGGAGGGACTTTCCCATGCAGGTGCAAACAAATAGAATGCTAGGGTAACTTTGGGTTACACTGCATCAAATTTTTCTGGAACCCTTAGGAAACTCCATCTTCATGAAGACATTATTTCAAAGGAGAGTTTACTTAAGTTTTCTAGCTTATATACATCAGTGATTTACATACTTAAATTATTTGATGAAATAGTTATTTTTATGTGTGTAATTCCTTATGCTTGGGAATAATATAAGTGTAAACTAGGCCAAGTTTCATCTTAACACATTTTAATTCACTTCTCTAATATTGGTCATCCATATATTTTCCAAAACAAATCTAACTTAATGTTGAGGTACAAATTATGTTTCATATTTAGGAGAGAAAATTTCTATAGTGAGTTTAAATATAAAATCCATATTGTTTTTTTCTGACACATACTATTAAAATTAGTTTTTATCCAGCACTCTTACATTTCCAATGATATTTGAATTTTCCTGATATATCAGGATGAAAAACTTAGGTACCAGCTAAATATATTTTACAACACTCTTTAATATCTGACCTTTAGGTCAGAGCAGTTTATAGTATTTGTCATTCAAATAAAATTGATTTTCTGAGAGCATGTAAATCAGTAATAGAATATGTTCAGTTTACAGACAAGCAATCTTTTTGTCAAAACCTGTATTTAAATATAAATAATAGTGAAGAAAAAAGTCTATGAACCAGCTTATAAATGATACTCTATGGGTGCCATTTTGGCATAATAATATTAAATATAAAAATGGTAGTTAAATACTTCTTAAAGTCTTATTATCCCATCTCTGCTTCAGTTATATTAACATTTCCATCAGATTTCATTTATCTTGCATTTCTGAGTTCTGGTCTTTGCTCTTCTGGTAAAATGATGTGAGTCAATGTCTCACCTGATCCTTACAATTCAGAATTCCATTTTACATAATTAAAAGCTCTTAATCTCAATTAAACTCAATACATCTTCTTTTATTCTAAGTAATCTGTAGTCTAGAGTTATAATTTTCACTAATATGTTAGTCTTTTCTGTGACACTTTCTAAGTTTTCTTAGTTATGAAATTGAAAAATGTTTTACACAAATTCCCTGTCTTCACAGAGATGGTATGGAGTGTGTAGTTTTTAGTCCAATACACCTGGCTTAGAATTTTAGCCTCATTCACTGCATTGGTACAGGACCTGGCATAAGCTAGCTTCACATTACTTTCAGTTCTTTTCGTCTACTTTATCCACTATTCATTATTTGCAGGGTTAAGACACAGTCTTA
The DNA here is from genome assembly GCF_001698545.2 of Rhinopithecus bieti. Classification (NCBI taxonomy): domain Eukaryota; kingdom Metazoa; phylum Chordata; class Mammalia; order Primates; family Cercopithecidae; genus Rhinopithecus; species Rhinopithecus bieti. Next base: position 414,387 of record NW_016804554.1, on the reverse strand, counting down.
TAAAGGTCCATGTATTAAATATAACCCGTTATGGCAATGCGATTTCAGCACTAACAGAATGAAACACTCAAAGGATAGCACGTGCGAGTTTATTTTTCATTGTAATATTAATGCAAGCAAGAAATATCATTTTTCAATTCTTATTTTGATTGTCACCATAAAATTTGGCTAATTGTAGAAAGTAGAAAAGTTCATCTTCAAAGCTCATCTTGGTTTAAAATAAAACTAGACACTAGAAATAATAGCTTCTTACTCTAAAGTCTCCTATCAACCATTAGTTCTTAGACTCTAGCCCAGTTAGTTGCTGTGGCTTACTCAGGCATGTCTGGACAGTTCCAGTTAAGTCTTAGCTCATAGCATATGTGCCTTCCTTATTTGGAAATGTTATTGCCTCCTTAAACCTTTCGTAAGCAACTTCCTCTCACCTTTCATAAGCAACTTTCTCTTCTTCTTTGTTCTCCTTTGCCCTTACCTACTTAGGAAAGTTTTAGACTGTGAGCAAATTGGATATCAGTTTAAGACTGTGAGGTCCAGCTCCAGCCAATGGGTGCAGGACACAGGAGTAAGGACCACCCAAATGCATAAGGAATAAATACGTCTGCTTTTCCTTTGTTCAAGTGTGCTCTTGCCATTGTTCCATCTGTGAAAGGCACCCTTTCTGCAGAAAGTAAAGATGGACTTGCTGAGAGAATTAAATTTATGTTTGAGTGCTATTTATTTGCAGCACTGGGGAACAAACATTTCTAACACTAATATTTGAGGGTTGAACCATAGCTCTAACAACAGCGTAGTAATATCCTACTTTTGGGATGATTATAGTATTAACTCTCATTGTCCCTATCTGAGTCCACTGAATAAGTAAGCAATTTCCATCTGAATTATCATGCCTTGTTTCTAGGAGCAAAATGCTCTGTAGAGCATCCTCTGCTTAATTGAAGGTGAGTAAGATAGTGAATATCACATTGCTAGTTGCCAATCCAGAACCACTTACACCTATCAATTTTTTTTTTTTTTTTTTTTTTTTTTTTTTTTTTTTTTTTTTTTGAGATGAAGTCTCACTCTGTCACCCAGGCTTGGAGTGCAGTGGCATGATCTCGGCTCACTACAACTTCTGCCTTCCAGGTTCAGGCGATTCTCCTGTCTCAGCCTCCCAAGTAGCTGGGATTACAGGCATCTGCCATCATGTCTGGCTAATTTTATTTTGTATTTTTAGTAGAGATGGAGTTTCACCATGTTGGCCAGGCTGGCTTTGAATTCCTGACCTCAAGTGATCCACCTGCCTTGGCCCCCCAAAGGGCTAGGATTACAGGTGTGAGTCGCTGTGCTTGGCTACACCTAGCAATTATTTAGAGCAAATGCACATACCCAAACTGCTCCATGTGAGCTTCCAGCAGAAGCTCTTATAATCTTGAGTTGCCTTGCAGGATACTCCCTGCAGCTGACTGCGGAGCAGAGAGGCAAAAGGAGAACATCAGGCTTCCAAAAGGCAGTAACAACAACTGCAAGGAAATTTTAATTTGCTAAAACAGTGTTTAAATCTGTCACGATAATGGTTAAAGCCCCGTTTTTAAAAATAATTTCTAAGTCAAATTTTACAGCAAATAATCATATCCCTAACATGAATGGTTATCCAAGGAAAATCAGAATAGAACCTAAATGAATAATACATACTAGAAGAATTTCCATTACAGTTGGACTTTAAAGTGAGGTGTAATATTTTGTCAACAAGAAATTGTTTTTAATTCCTGTGCTCACTATTCGGGAACAGTTACTATGGTTTTGAATTTATAGGACTTCATCTCACTTTGCATAGAAATTCTTTAAAAACAAAAATGTGAGGACACAGATTCTTGAGATGCCTATTTTTTTTTTAAATATATGATATGATTTGTCTTTGTGTCCCCACTCAAATCTCATCTCCAAATGTAATCCCTATGTGTTGAGGGAGAGACCTGGTGGGAGGTGATTGACTCGTGGTGGGTGGTTTCTCCCCTGCTGTTCTCCTGATAGTGACTGAGTTCTCAGGAGATCTGATGTTTTAAAGGTGTGGCACTTCCCCCCACCTCCCATTTCGCCATGACAAGATGTACTTGCTTCCTCTTCATCTTCTACCGTGATTGTAAGTTTCCTGCCTTTCCAGCCATATGGAACTGTAAGTTAATTAAATCAGTTTTCTTTATAAATTACCCAGTCTGAGGCAGTTCTTTATAGAAGTGTGAGAATGGACTAATACAATATTATTTAATGGTATCCAGCAATGGAAAACCATCTTTTCCTTTTCTCTGTTCACCTCATAAACAGTGAAGACAAATTAACTTGGAAATTTTAATAAGCCAAAGAAGATTTTAGTCAATTATTGAAGCAAATCCCAGATTTTATGGAAGGAGAGTGTTGCTCATTGAATACATTATATTTCTTCCTAATTCATCTGGTTATGTTTATTTTTATTATTATTATTATTATCATTATTATTATTATTATTATTTTTTGAGACAGAGTCTCACTCTATCCCCCAGGCTAGAGTGCAGTGGTGTGATATTGGCTCACTACAACCTCTGCTTCACGGGTTCAAGTGATTCTCCTGCCTCAGCCTCCCAAGTAGCTGGGATTACACATGCATGCCACTACACCCGGCTAATTTTTGTATTTTTGGTAGAGACAGGCCTTTCCCATGTTGGCCAGGCTGGTCTCGACTTCCTGGCCTCATGTGATCTGCCTGCCTTGGCCTCCCAAAATGCTGGGGTTACAGGCATGAGCCACTATGCCTGGCCAGGTTAAATTTTCTTAAATAATTGATATCTCTATAATTTAAGGGTTATGAACTGCTCTTGTTTAATTATCCTCTTTATGTGTAGTTATCTATTATTTTTGGAGTTTTACTTCTACCATGGAATATGTTATGGCAAGCTATTCAATGAGCATTGCTCTTGAATTAATTTATACATCTCTCAAGGTAATAGCTGTTGTGCATGTCAAAATTTCAAATTATCTCTAACTGGTCTAATCTACATAAATGTAACTAGTCTTATTCAAAATACAAATTTCAAGTGCAGTTTTAGGCAAGTGATTCATTTGTTTTGGCTTACTATCTCAGCTTTGCCATAGTATTAAGTGGCAAAGCATGTTACAAAAGCTGCATGATTAAACACTTGCAACTTATTTGTTGATAGGAGGCTTGTGTGTTCTTAAAATTCATACCTTACTGAAAATTTTCTGAAAATATAGTGATTTTATTTATTTATTTATTTAGACAGTGTTTTACTCTGTCACCTAGGCTGGAGTGCAGTGGTGCAATCCTGGCTCACTGCAACCTCCACTTCTCAGGCTCAAGTGATTCTCTCACACAAGCCTTCTGGGTAGCTGGGACTATAAGCTCGTGCCACCACACCCAGCTAATTTTCTGTATTTTTAGTAAAGACACGATTTCACCATGTTGCCCAGGCTGGTGTAAAACTCATGAGCTCAAGCAATTTGCCTCCTTTCTAAAGTGCTGGGATTACAGGCATGAGCCACCACATCTGGCCCCATAGTGGTTTTATTAAGGCAGGATGTACCATTGTCAAAATTTGATCATCTTACCATCTAATGAGTGACTTTACCTACCCATTCATAAAATACAATATTAAATACTTATTAAATATTTTCATTATTAAAATAAAGTCACACTCTTGAAGCATTTTGACAATGGAGAAATTTTACTTTCTATACGTAGACAGAGTGAGAGAGGGAAAGCAGAGTTAAAAATATAGTCATATCTCCTTCTTTTGATTACTCAATTTCAGAAGCATTGAACTGAGATCAGGAAGGTATAGAGCTACCTTTCTTTCATGATATGTTTGTGTATGTGTCAGAGCACACATGCACCTAAGCAGCTGGATTTTCTCTATAGAAAAAATATACATATTTATTTCATCATTTCTGATAGTATTTAATAAGTGTTCACCATGTATTAACTTTAAGTGGAAGAAAGTGGTGTTTTTGTAAATCATCCTGGACCTGCCTATTTAATTGAGAGAGAAAGAGATTAAGCACTAGAGTGAGAATTAAAGCAAGACTCAGAGGGAGAAAGAGTAAGTAACTGTGTTCACCTCATTTCCATTGAAAGTGAGCATCATTATTTCGTATGATAGAATGTAAAAATTATCAGACATATAATTGTACATTCCATATGGAAATATTTTAAATGACTGATGTAATTAAAATATTTGTGGACTGCATTTTATCTTTTCTTCATAGATTAAAATGTATTCAAAACATTATCTTCAATGGCAGACAGTATGAGTGTATGTAACCAAAATTTTAATTTATTAACAAAAGAATCTTAGAAAACCTAATTATTTTCTAGGAAAAGCTTTCTTTTTGTTAGCTCCAAATTTATGCATATAATTTTACCAAGAATATATGTAGATCTTACATTGCAATAAAAAGACCTAATTTATTTGAAAGTATATCAAATTGAGGATATTATACTTTTCAATGATGTGTATATGTATATCAAATAAGATATCCTTTATTTTCAGTGGATCACAAATTCATAAATTGTGTGTGATTTTAAGTTGGTATGTTTAGGTATTTGCCCTTTGGCTATTCTATTATATGCACATATATTACAGATTTTAATAAGTATAGATATAGTAGTTATTATTATTGTTTAACAACGTGCCTTCTTTTAGTCCAAAGAAGACTCCTGAAAAAGATAACTGTGTTGCTCCCATTTGGAAGATGAGCAAACCAAGGCACAGAAAGAATGTTACCCAGCTAGCCAGTGGCAATCTGGAACTTGAACCCAAGCATTATGGATAGCCCGTGCTCTTCACAACGATGCTGCATTGCCACTTCACAGCAGGTAGTAGGACACATTATGAATCATTTTAAAAACCTAACAGATGTTTAGAGTCTCATCATTTTTCTCTTGATACGAACCCCTGTTTGGCATGAAACATTATTCAGCACTACTTTTGCATTTACATCTGCAATTTCAGTCACCTATGTTCTCTAAGGAAACATTCTTCACTCATCATAATCTTACAAAAGTCTATTTCTTATCAGTATTTGATAACACATGTAACAAGAGAGTTGTAGTCATCAATTTTGAACTAATTTTATATAGTAGATAAACTATAATATTTAGCAAAAATAGTATCAAAATTACCACAATTTTGTTAATACAGTTCTCCTGAGTCTTATCTATAGTATACTAATCATATTTTGTCTAACCCAGTTGTTATTTTTCTATGCTTGCATTGCAAAGTAATTAAATTATATATTCACTTTTAAAAGAAGACATCAAATCCAAAAGACTCTATCATGATATAGGAAAATATATATTAATAGTGGAAATCACAGAACACATACTATATAAAGTTTATGTTATACCTGTTGAAAATAGATGAATTATAAAGACTGGAGTGAAAATTTAAAAATAAAATTAATAAGATGCAACTTATCAATCTTTTCTATCATGGATTGTGCTTTAGGCATTGTATTTAAAACCCCTTTCTGAACTCCAAATTTGTGTAAATTCTTGTATTCTTTAGAAGTTTTAAAGTTTTTCGTTTTATGTATAAGCCTTTAATCCACTTTGATTTAATTTCTGTGAAAGGTGTAAGGTCTCTACTTAGGTTCAACTTTTTGCATTTGGACGTTCAATTGCTCCCCTACCATTTATTGTAAAGATTATCTCCTTTCCTTTGCAGCTTAGTCAAAGATCAGTTGACTATACTTGTGTGTGTCTATTTCTGAGCTCTCTGTTCTGCTCCATTGATCTGTGTGTCTATCCTTCTGCCAGTACAACATTGTCTTGGTTTTTACTTGATTTTTGTTATTTTATAGTAACACTTGAAATCAGGTGGGCTGAGACCTCCAACTATGTTCTCTCTAGGTATTGTTTTGGCTATGTTATCTTTTGCCTTTTCGTATAAACTTTAACATTAGTTTGCCATAGCTACAAAATAGTTACTGGTATTTTGTTTGGGATTGTATTGAATCTATAGAAAAGTTGGAAAGACTTGATGTTTTAGCAGTGGGGAGTCTTTCAATTCATGAACACAAATTCCTCATTTAGTTACATACTATTTAATTTTCCTCAGCATCTTTTTAGTAGTTAGCTAAATATTCAGTAAAAAAAAATAAAAAAATACAGCAAATGTGAATAAAGTATTAATTATACTTAATAGATTAAAATATCAATTTTTAGTTTATTAATTGTGACACATGTATTATTATATTGATATTAATAATAGCGGAAACTCAATGTAGAGTATATGGGAACTCTGTATTATCTTTGTAAATTTTCTGTATATCTAAAACTATACTCAAAGTTTACAAAATAAGGAAACTTGTTAGAGTTATTGGATTGGGATGATTTTCTATATATTTTAGCTATTATCTTCCTCCTTGTATTACTCAAAATGACTTTAATGCTATAGTTTAGAAAATAATTATAAATTGTATAATTTTATTCCTTGTTCTTGGAGAAAATGCAGTGACATTATATATTTAAAAATATTTTATAACACTAATATACTATGTGATAATATTAAATACTAAGTCTTATTAGCCTGTGATACTAGAAAAATCTACAAATAATTGCAGATGTACTGGGAAGTACTTATCAACCAGGAAAACTTGAATCAATAATATATAAGTATTTTCTGACAGCAAAGCCAATTGTTATTTCATTATTATTAAATGTGAATAACTAATAAGTGAAGTCTTTGTCATTTTATTTTTAAAATATAAAATATAACTTCAGTTCTTGTATTAAAAGCTGTCACCCACAATTCATCTAGAAGAATACTTTTTTTTTTTTTTTTTTGAGACTGAGTCTCACTCTCTTGCCCAGGCTGGAATGCAGTAACGTGATCTCGGCTCGCTGCAGCCTCCACCTCCCAGGATCAAGTGATTCCCCCGCCTCAGCCTTCCAAGTAGCTGGGATTACAGGCATGAGTCACCACGCCCAGCTAATTTTTATATTTTTGGTAGAGATGGGATTTCCCCATGTTGGCCAGGCTGGTCTTGAACTCCTGACCTCAGGTGATCCACCCACCTCAGCCTCCCAAAGTGCTGGGATTACAGTCATGAGCCACCACGCCCGGCCGTTAGAAGAATACATTTTTAAATATAATAAAAACTTGCAGAGCTCTTTTGGGGGATGTAGTAGTTTCCTATGGCAGTGGTTACAAATTACCATAAACTTGGTGGCTTAAAGCAACAGAAATTATTCTCTCACAGTTCTGAAGGCTAGATGTTCCACATCAATTTCAAGGACTGAATTAAAATCAAGGTGTCAGTAGGGCTGCACTCTCTCTCTGAAGGTACAACAGACAATTTGTTTCTTGCTTCTTCAGGCATCTGGTGGCTGTTAGCATTCCTTTGCTTGTGGTTACACTGCCACAATCTGTGCCTTTGTGGTAGCATTGCCTTCTCCTCTTTTCTGCTTATAATCGCCCTCTGCCTCTTTCTTATAAAGACACTTGTGATTGGATTTAGGACCCATTAGAACAATCAAGGATAATTTCTTGATATTTGGCTTGGCAGATCTTTGACCATATCTTCTAAGCCTTTTTCTTCTTGTAAGATAACATTTACAGGTTCCAGAAATTAGAGCCTGATATCTTTGGGTCACCATTATTTAGCCTACTACAGAGGGTGAGAAAGACTGTTTTCATTGTGCATATTTATTTAACAAAATAGAGATGTGCTAGTGGTTCTGTAAAGTGTTAGACAGTGAAAATTACGGTTTGTATGATTTCCTAGGGAATATTTAGGAAATGAAGCATTGTACTTTGAATTTTTCTACTGCTTAAAGCAAACATATCACTGCATTATGTTTAAATGAAATATTTTTAGACTGTTCATATGAAATCAGCATAGTTTGCCTTTTATATTTCTGTGGGGTTTTCGTTAACATGCTTAATTTCTGTGGGGTTTTTCGTTAACATGCTTAATTTCACTCTGGAAAAATTTAGGAACAGCAGAGAAATGGGGAGTTTTAACAAGAGGAATTCTCAAATTTGATTTGGTTTAGCCTTGTTGAGTACCCAATTTGAGGGAACACACTTCGTGGATAGCTGGCAACTCAATAAATCACCTAAGGATCTACATGACAGATCTGTTTCTGTCTATGTGGTCCTAAGAAGGCCAGAACCATGGGTACTAGGAAAGTAGATGAAGATATAGCTTTGGTTTTGAGTGAATAAGTTAAAATCAGGGAATAGCAGGCTCTGCTTTTAGTAACAAATGGCAATTTATTTGTAAGTCAGATAAATAATTGAATCACAGACTTACTGAAAAACAGCACAGAAGAAACTTCAGAGCTCACCTCATCAAACTCCTTCATTCTATCAATGACATGACTCTAGAGATGTGGGTACTTATCTAATATCAGCTACATAATTAATAATAGAGAAAATAAACCCAAGTTTTATGTTGTCTACTTTTATTCAGAAATAAATAGAAAATGGTTTTTGAGAATGTATCATTTGCTTTAGATGGTAAAACTGGTCAGCTACAAAGTTAGAACAGTACAGATTCTCTGTAAAAATGGTGCAGCAGCGTATCTAGAAAAATCTCTGTATCCTTCATCTGTGCTACTATTCTTAGACGTATTTACTGCTTTTACTTTAATCAGAGACTCATTTTATTATAATTGTTCTATTTATCTATCTATTGCCTCTTGAAGACTCTTTGATTTGATTTGATTCATTGCTTAATCTTCAGCACTTGGGTGACATTTAGGTTCTCTCTTTCTCTCCTTTTTCTTCACTTACACATATCTACATATGTGAATACCACAGAAGAGACACATTTAACATTAAGTTTTCACTACAACACTCTCAGTCTCAGAATGGCTACCATCTGCCAAACTCAACTTTCCCATCTGTAACAGGAAAGAAATACAAAGTGGGCCTTTGAAATACACACACATATGCATATGCACGTGCGCGTGCACACACACACACACACACACACACACACACATACACACAAACAACCAGATAAACAGATATAGCAACCAGATAAACAGATAGATAGATGGATGGATGGATAGATAGATAATCTGAGATAGATACATGTAGGTATCTATCTAGCTATATTATATATATATATATCTACCCACACACATATATGTATATGTGTGTACACATTAACAATAAATAACAGACACAAAAAATAGCCATTGAGAATTAGTAATGCTCACGAGACATTAATGTTAAAAAAATCTGAAGTGTGTATTACTGGTTTAAAATCTAGATGTCAGGAAGACTTTTCCTTTCTGGAGGCTCTTGGGAAGAATCAATCTCCTTGCCTTTTCCAGCTTTTAAAAAATCCCCATATTCTTCGGATAATGGTTGCTTTTCTCTTCAAAGCCAATGATGACCACTTGAGTCTTTTTCATGTCACATTTTTCAGTAACTGACCATTGTTTTGTCTACATTTCTACTTTTTTTTTTTTTTTTTTGAGACGGAGTCTCGCGCTGTCGCCCAGCCCAGGCTGGAGTGCAGTGGCCGGATCTCAGCTCACAGCAAAATCCGCCTCCCGGGTTTACGCCATTCTCCTGCCTCAGCCTCCCGAGTAGCTGGGACTACAGGCGCCCGCCACCGCGCCCGCCACCGCGCCCGGCTAGTTTTTTGTGTTTTTTTTTAGTAGAGACGGGGTTTCCGCGTGTTAGCCAGGATGGTCGCGATCTCCTGACCTCGTGATCCACCCGTCTCGGCCTCCCAAAGTGCTGGGATTACAGGCTTGAGCCACCGCGCCCGGCCTACATTTCTACTTTTAAGGACCCTTACGATTACATTGGGTCCAAATGAAAGATAATAATCTCCCCTATTTTGAGACTAGTTAATTCGTTTTACTGCAATTGCATCTGCATACTTAATTCTACTTTGCCACGTAACTGAATCTATTCATATAGGTTCTATGTACATTGATATGAATATCATTGGGTCCATTTTTCTGCCTAGCACCCTTAAGATGCTTAAATTCTTGGAAATTGCTCTCAGTAACAATTGTTGCTATTTGTACTTTATTGATGTGTAAAGGCATCAATAAAGTCTTGGTAGTGTACTGTGATAGTGATTATTTCCAAAATGCATATGGAAGTCTTTAAAATCTTACTATACATGTCTCTTAAAGTTTGTGTAAAGCAACTCATTCCTTGATAATTATGAATTTAAAAGTATTATCCCACATTTTAATAATAAAGGATCCCATGAATCATATTACAATATTTGAGAAAAATGTTTATAATTCTATGCCATCAAGCTTCTTACTCATTTGACAGATTTTTTTTGCAATTTAGATAAAGAATGAAAATACTAATTAAGTATATATCTTGGCCCATAAAATACATTCACCAGTATTTTGTGATTGAACTTGGTAATCATAATTAATTTTTTCATTTTAGTTATTTTCTATCACAATCCTGCCTTTTCTACTTTGGATTATGGTTTTCTTATTATCATAATGGTTACCACTTAAATATCTAGTCTTATTTCAACATGATTTGTAGTAAGTCTACAAAGATGATATTTTAAAAGATATATATTTGTCTCTGATTAAATTTGACATCGAAGTGCACTCATAAATTACAAAATCAACATTTGTCAAATAAGAAATTTATGTCTTAATTTTAATGTGAGAGTTGGAGCTGAACAAAGTATTATAAACAAATTTCCGTTTCTATTTATTGATATTAATACAGTGCTCACATTAATTTTTTAGAGGTTTAAACTCTTGGTGTTCCTAATTCCTGCCTACTACCAGATAAATACATTAAAGCTGAAATAAAATTTATTACAAAGTTGCTGTAGCAATTTGTAAGATACTGTTTATGATGGAATAACTCACTGCAATCTTCTTATAGAAAAAAGACATGAAAATTAGTCTATGTCAGCATATCTGTTATTTTAATCCACAGTTGTTGACTCAAAACTATTGAAATCAAAGATGAGTCAATAAGCTATTTCTATTAATAGCACCCATTACATGATTCAGGAGAAAAGAGTGATTAAAATATCTCTATGAATATCATAATTTTCATGTAGAATTCTTGCTAAATGGAGCATGGCAAACTTATTTTTCTTCCATAAACTAAGCAACACTCAGTGAGACATCCTAAATCTTAAGAAACTGAAGCTACTAAGAAAGCTCTTTTCATAAAGAATTTCACTTTTTAAATTCTCCAGATTATCATTTTAAGAATATGTCTACTAGTTACAACTTTTTTTTTATAATCACATGTTTGAAAACTAATTTTAACTTTTAAAATCCGTTTTACTGATTATAATGTTTACCAATGATCTATAAAGACTGTAGGAAGATTTACTTCATAAAGTCAAATTTATTATAAATTAAAATGCTCCCATATTTGATAAGACAATACAATGTTCTATGTCAAGCCATGAATTATATGGGAATACTTGCTAGTATAAATTTCTTTTGCAATAGTAATAAAGAATTCTGTGATTCATTTGTTACTAGAGAGAATCAGAATTTCTTATTCATACTAACACAACATTTCCATTACTTCTTACAAAAGCCTTGAAAATGCTTCAAAATGAGTGTTATTACAAAATATTCTATTACAGCATGGTAAATAAATGACTTTCTTTTCCATTATGTTCACAGCTCTCCAAAGAGAACTTTACTTTGATTATACTGATCTACTGTTAAGTGAGAAAAACTGACTTTCAGATTTTGCGTTGCTCAAAGAATGAATGGCTTTTTTCCTGGAAGTCCTCTCACACACCAGATTGCATTGTCATATTGCAGGCTTTGTTACTGACTACTTTTTGTTTTCACTTTAACACTTTAGTGTAAAGCTGCTTTGGAAAGGCATCAACTGCCTAGCCATATGGTAACATATTTAGAAGTCAAAATAATTAACATGTATTAAATATTTAGGTAAAATAAACATTCTACATTCATTCATTTTAATTACCAACTTATTTTATCATCAAGAAAAGTCATAAAAGTAACTTTGATTATTGAGGAGTTCATGCTCTCTATTGCTAACAATAGTTTTATGAGTATTATTCAGCAAATGCTTGCCAGTGCTCACAAACATACAATAGCTATGAATGTTAGAATAATATGGTGCAAAGGTTTTTCTAAATCTTATTAAAAATGTTATTAATTCTGAAAAACAAGGTTCACAGAAAAGATCTTTGCCAATAGGAGCCAATAGAGATAAGTGCAATAAAATACGTTTATTTTAATAGTATAAATTTCATACTATTTATATTACATATGCTTTTTAACTTCATTACTGAGTTTTTGATGGATCTATCAAAATACACAACAACTTGTAACAAGGATGGAAGTAATTGTGTTTTCTGGTTTGGGGTGTGAAAAGTGAATAGGGCAACAAAATGTAAGCAAGGACTAAGAAAGTATTTGAGTACATATGCTTCATATGAGAATGACAAAATCTGTGATATTTGATTTCTTAGCTTTGCTAAGTGATTATAGCTAATTAATTGACAGCTTATAATTTGCCAAGATAATGTTTTAAATGTTTCATAGATTATATTACCAAAAAAATTACATGGCATTGATACTGAATAATTGTTTTTAACAAATGAAGGAAGAAGACAAAAACTGGGATTTGATATGCTGGCTATCATATGCCTACTCTGACAACAGGAATCCTTTAAAACTTTATAATTGTACTGCTTTCTTGAACTTTATTTCTAATAGAATAACTAATTTATTTTCCTTTGGGTTCAGCTTCTTCCTATTTGTTTCTTTTCTGATTCTGAATATATTTTAAGTTTTTAAGATGTTATTCTTGATGTCTTTTCCTTTTTGGGAAATCTCTTGTTCTTTGAGACAGAAAGCACTTTTGTCTAGACTTTCGTTTTCATTTTACACTCACTGAATTTTCTGTTAGAATAAATTTTCTTCAATAACATATCAAGTATTAAGAAATGTTGTCAGCAACAGTAAATTTCCTAACCAAGTGAGGATTTAATTTTTCCTGTAATGATTTTTTGGACATATTCAAATTTTAGAAACCTGTAATTACTTTACTAACTTAGGGTAGTTGCACCTTTTCAGGTTGATCTTTCAGCCTTGAAACCTTATTTTATGAGTTCTCCAGATTATTTCTTTGTTACTGTCCCTGTTCTGTAGAGGTGATACCTTGAAGTAACAGACAGGCAAATCATCACAGTGATTGCAACCTATTTCTAAAATTAATTTCATCTTTATTTTTTTATTCTGTCATACAATTATACTCAGTTTCTTCTGATCAACTCTATCATGATCTGAATATAGCAGGAAAAATTTCAGTATATAACAGATACTTGAATAAGGTTGTTTCACTCAATATCATTTTCTTATAATGTTGATGAGAAAAATAATGGGCTCCTGGCAGGTTCTACCATCTGTGGGGATTTGCACATTTCCCCTATGTCTGCATGATTTTCTCTTAGGTACTCCAGTATCTTCCCACACCCCAAAGATGTGCATGTCAGATGAATTGATGTGTCTATATTGTCACAGTCTGAGTGATGGGATGGTGGGCCCAAGGTGGGTTCCTGCCTTGGCCCTGACCTCCCAGGATAGGCTCCAGCCACCCGGGCACCTGAACTATAATAAGTAACTATAATAAGTGGATAATAGTGATCTTACTTGTTTTTATTAATCTTTCTTAACTGTATATATAGCTCGTATTTTTTTCAATCTTTAATATTACGTATTTTGGTCTTTATTTAAAAGTTTGTGATGTGTTTGTGACCAGGCATTCAATATCAGATCTTAAATATTTTCATATTAATCAGACTATAGTAAAATTGTTCTATAGTATGTAATTTCAATTAAAGTCATAGTTTCTAAGAACCTATGCACAATATTGTGTGAGGACTTACTGTATTAACATGGTGGCCATGGTTATTCTCTATGTAACACAAATGTGCACTTTATTCATTAATTCACAATGTATATATTGATCAGTTACTACTAGTGGCCATTATTATAAGTGATGGGGATACTCTTGAAGAAAGTAGACAAAGTCTCTGCTATTATGAAGATGGCATACCAGTGATGAGAGAACCAATAAAAAAAAGAAACACATAGTATGTATTTGGTTGTGATAATTTCTGTGAAGAAGAACACACCAGGGTAAGACACTGGCAGTCAGATAAGAGTGCTGTTCTACATTCAGTGGTTAGAGAATGCAAGTGTGATAAACTGATCTAAAGTAGAGACCTGGATAATGTGAGGACATAAGCTATGTTGATTGATACCTCTGGAGAGGAGCATTACATGCACTAAGAACAGTAAAGGCCAGGGCCTGGAGGTAGAAACACGGCTACTGAGTTTGGAGAACAGTGATATGACCAGCCTGGATGGAATGGTGAATAAGAAGGGGAGTGGCAGACAGGATCAGAGGGAGATCCTGGGACTGATCTGCTCAAGACATTGTAAGTCCCGGTTACAAATTTGGATTTCATTCTTTGCGGCATTGGAAGACACTAGAGGTTTTGACGGGAGGACATTCAGAATTTAACTTAATTGTTAAGCAGGTCTGTATAGCAGCTGTGTGGATAATTCATTAGTTCTTTCTTTTATCAACTGTATGTTGAGCATGTAATTTGTATTATGCACTAAGGATAAAACAATAAATAAGATATTCTAATAAGCTCTTAGATTTTGTCATTTAGGTTTTTCTCATCTTGGAGTTCTCTTTCTCAATCCACTTTCTTGCCTTCCACCTCTCCTTTTCACTCTTTTTCTTGAGCCTCAAGATAATCTTTAGAATTTGATTCCCCTCTCCCATCCATCTATCTTCTAGAAATTTTACACTTCAGAATCTCCACGTCAATTTTCTGTATTAGTTTGCTCTCACACTGCAATAAAGAATTAGCTGAGACTGAGTAATTTATGAGAAAAAAATAGAGTGCTAATTGACTCTCAGTTCCTCTGGCTCTACGGGAAGCATGGTTGGAAGGCCTCAGGAAACTTACAATTATGGCAGAAGGCGAACAGGAAGCAAGCATGTCTCACTATGGCAGAGCAGGAGAAAGAGAGCGAAAAATGAAGTGCCACACACTTTAAAACAACCACATCTTGTGACAATTTATTCACTATCATGAGAATAGCAAGCGGGAAATCTGGCCCCGTGATCCCATCACCTCCCACCAGATCCCTCCCTTAACATTGGGAATTAAAATTCAACATGAGATTTAGGTGGAGACACCGATCCAAACCATATCATTTTCCAAGCTTGGAAATGTGAGTAGCTATTCTTGCAGTATCACGCAAGTAACACAAAAAATTGTACCATAGTTTCCAACTTGACTGTCCTTAATCTTGAGTCATCTCCATTAGTGACTTTCACCAGTATTTCTGTCAAATTATTAACTCTGTACTTCTTTAGGGATAGTTTCATCTTCTGCCATTTTTTAGTTGATTTAAACAGTTTATTTCAAAAAGAGAAAAGTAAAACCAATATGTTGTCAGCCTCCTGTATTCCTAGTCCCACAGAATGGCACCAAATGGGACGGACCAGGTGATATAAGTGGTAGCTTATTCTGTCAGTGAGTAGTCAACTCTAAATTACAATCAAGCAATTTTATATTCTGCATCTTCATCCAATGAAGAAAGGATAAGAAAGGGAAGGCGAGTGGAAGGGAAATATCTTTGTAGCAGTTTTTCACATTACAGAGAGCTTCTGCAAGATACAGAGGTGAATTGTACATGACTCCCACCATGTTCCAAGGAAGAATACAGGACAGCCAACCAAATCTGTGATCAGACTGTGGTTAAGCCTTGCCTATGCCTGGCTTATGTGGAGTGTGCAAGATAGCCAGGGCTCCATGATGGATCTGTAGAAGAACTACACTCACACAGCAGTTACAACTCTTTATTGTCAATTTTCAACCCCAGGCCAGGCTTTCACTAACTCTTTCCTGTAACTAGTACTGGATCTCTTGTGACTCCCATAACAAAATTTGGCTGTATTTCAATCCACTTTTCCCATTGACCTTAGGGAAAACTATATAAAGATTAAATCTGAGGATAAAATTTATCTATGCAAAATCTATTTAATGGTTTTGTATTGCTTTTAGAATAAAGAACACCAGTAATTTTTTTAATTCTCTATTTTTAAACCACTTTTCTAATCATTCCAAATAAGCATATTACTCCAGTTAATCTAATTGATTCACCATACCCTGATGACTTATTGTAAGTTGAGACTTTTATTCCTACTCCTTCCCATGACTACAGCAGTTTTGCATGCCAATATTCTTTCCAGCAACAAAAATCCATCACAAATGATTCCTTCTTCAACATTTCATCTTTCAACATAGCAATTGGAATTGCCTATTTTTGACATTGACCTTCCAAGTGTCGTTTATATCCTCTATATATGATATATTACTATTGGTCTTATTGGCATTTGCACATATGTAACATGTCTGTACTGTACAAACTGTAGGAATCATGCTACTCTTTATTTCCATCTTCTTCTCAGTGCATAGGCTATATTCAATAAAAATGTGCTCAGTGAATTCCAAGTGATCAAATTCAGTTCCAAATTCATTAGTTCTAAATTCAGGCAATACTTTCCACTTTTGTTAATTGAACTTCTTTCACATACAGTTTTATTATCAGACAACAGTCCATGTTAGGACTGTTACAGTGTTACGACTCTCACAGTCTCAACTAGTTCTTTATTGCAGTGTGAGAGCAAACTAATATAGAAAATCAATGTGGAGATTCCGAAGTGTAAAATTTCTAGAAGATTGATGGATGGGAGAGGGGAATCAACTTACAGTGAAGTGTTACATATGATCTCATTAACTGTGTGTGATAACCAACCTTGCTTCAAAATTACTAATTTACTTATAATTTACATCTCTTTTCTTCATCCAAAGTAGCTAGAGGAAGAAGTGTTGATTGTTTGCTCATCTGGATTCCTAAATTGTTATCGTATGAAACTAGAACATTGATGAACCCAATATTATGTATGTGGCTACTACTTTGACAGTTCCTTTACCTATAATGTGGAATCCCAACTTTTATTTAGGTCCAATAGAGCAAATAGAATTTATTGTAAGCTCAGGAAGTTGCCATGAAACAAGGAGATATACATAGGGGAGAATGAATAGATAGAGAATAAGATGCATTATTAATCAGTTACCTCTGTGGACAACAAAGAATCTATCATGATGAGGAACTTCTCAGAAGTCAATTAGAATGCATTTCAGAATTGCTCCTCTGAAAGATGGGAGGCTGAAACATTTATCCATGACTTACATCTTTCATTGGTTGTAGAGTACATTGCAGGTGTTAACATTCTCAAAGTTCTAGGGACAGGCTGATCAAGCTCCTGGGCATTTCAAGGCCCAAAAGCAGAGCAAGCTGAATGGTACTGAGTTCATAGTGGGAACTGGGCCACCAATCACAGCAATTATTCACAGCAGCTTTAGCTAAAATCTGGAGATGTGCTGTGGTCACCAATAGTTTTGGCAACACCACTACTCAAAAAGTATCCTAGGTAATTTGAGGAATTTGTAAAAGATATATTACATGTATGTCCAATTGGGTACCTGGTAGTACCCAATTTCTTAAAAATACTACTATAGCTCCATAGTGTGTTACCACTCTGCTTAATGGGCACTGCTGTAATCAGGAAGTCCTGAGTCACTTTAGCTACAACCTCTGGCTATAAAAATGCCTTCGTTAGGCACTTCTGCTGGTTCATTTCTGAGCTCATGAATTCTATTGCCTGACACTGTTCAAATTTCCATTAGATGTCATACAATTTCCAACAAATCACCATGGTCAATTAGTAATAGACTTATGCTTGGAAGTGTCTACCAAAATATCGAAGTCAATTTGTGTTTCCTATAGTGCTGAAAAAATAATAATAATCCTCTATTTCTTCCTTAGTTTTTGCTCCCCCAACATGAGTATACAACTAAGGCTGTTTTGATAGTGTTATTAATATTTCCCTCTAAGAAGGAAGGGGATTTTCTTTGTTTTGTTGACTGCAATAGTCTCAGCATGTAGAAATGACTTGTATATATTACACAGTATTTTTGAATGAACAAAGGACTGTGTTGCACATTTTTTAGTGCAATAGTCCCATTACATTTTTGCTCACGGTTCTCTTTCTCCCCTTACACCCAGATATTAATTCATGTTGTGAGAAGGGAGGTGAATAAAGGAGGTACGCTAAGACACAAATGTGAGTCTATACATCATTAGGTTTAAAATGTGAAAATTGATGTACTTGCAATGTTGTTATAATGAAGTAAATTGGCCTTTCTTTTTATAGGATAAAATCTCTTCCTGAAAATTCTAATCTAGAATAGGTAAATCAATCACAGGTGAGCCCTTTCAGTAACTGCCAAGACACATCCCTTGTGTGTTAGTTTCAGTGGTAGTCACTAGTGAGTACAAGTCAAACCTTCTACATAACAACCACATTTAACGTTTATTCATTTCTATACTCTTTGGTTCTGCTGCTTTATAATAAAAAGAAAAAAGTTATTGAAGGAAAATATTAAAATACCTTCTCCATAAATTATTTTATCTTACTATAAATGGAAGCATGACTTACACTTTAAGGACCATTGCAACAGCTGAATTTTTTTACATGAAGAAACATGTGCCCAAAGATATAATTTACTTTTTCAAGTACAGTTTACTGAGAAATATTATTATCCAGATCCTAACTTTCAATGTATTGCTCTTGCATTTTATAACATTTTCCCTTAATATCTAGAAATTTTACTGAAAATGTAAATAATGAAGAAGTTTTACTTAATAAGGAATATCAACGGATAAATATATATTTATAGATAATCTAGCAATCTAATTTAAAGTTACCATTTAGGACAATATGAATTCCATTTACTGAGCAAACAATAACAAAAAGTACTATTTCTTTCTTTATACATTTAATTTTTCTCTCAGATATCTCTATTCTCTTTGTTAAAATTGACTTTAAAAATTATAGAAATGGAGAACAGATTAGTGATTGCCAGGGATTAGGAACACTGTAGAGAAGAGGGCGGTGGGTGTGTTTAAAGAAAGCAATAAGAGGGTCTTGATGGTTTTGAAACTCTTCTGCATGTTGACTGTACTGTAAAACTCCTGACTGTGATATGATACTGCAATTTTGCAATATATTGCCGTTTTTGGAAACTGCATGAAGGGTCCATGGGATCTCTCTTGATTATTTTTACAGCTGCACATGAACTACAATTACCACAAAATAAAACATTTAGTTTAAAAAAATTATTAAGCACCATAACAATTTAGAATTTTATCACTTTGGAAATAAGTTGTAATGGGAATAACTAAAATAGTATTCATAGTATTTAAAATTACTATGCATGTAAAATGTTTGGGAACAAAATTTAATTTTTTGTGAAGGTTAACATAGTTTATAGTAAAAAATAAACTTTCACTTGTTGGAATAATATAGTTTTTTATAATAGGAAGCCTGCTTGCTTTTTACTTATTTTGGGCTTCCTATTTTTTCTTTTCTCATTTATCTATAGCTTTAATGTAAGTTGTGTGTCTCTGGCTGTAACATTCTAGTTTATGCCCTGAAAAGGGGAATATAGTCATTCTACAGTGTTTGGAGATTTTGGTTTACCCTTAATTGTATGCAAGTTGTCTTACTGTGTATTGTCCCTTAATTTCAGGACTCAGAATTCATGCTTGAAGAAATGCAGGCAGACCTGTTATCCTAAACTAGGGTTTTTAATGACCACAGCAAGCAAGCATGCAGCTTACCGCTTGAAAGGGTCTTGCCTCACCCACGCTGGAGTGCAGTGGCCCTTTGAGGC
>NW_016804554.1:371074-393268 GCF_001698545.2 Rhinopithecus bieti | reverse complement strand
TTTTTTTTTTTGTGCAGGCATGTGTTTGGGTTTGTGGATAATCAGAAGTGCTTAAAATGACAGGACAAATACATTCCTGGAAATATCACAGTTTAATAATTGGAAAGTAAAATATTGATATTGTGTAAATAACCTAAAATGGTAAACATGGTAGTATCATTAAGCATTCCAAACAGAGGGACTGATTTCTTATTTTGTTTTGTCTTTTAACAACCATGTTTTTATAGAAAGCTTGTCTGAAGTGTGAAAATTCTTATTTTCCAAATATATTTTGTTTTAAATATTTTACCATTTTGCCATTCAAAATATTTCCAATTGTCTGGACTTCAATTTATTGGTCTGAATGAAATTAAATCTGAAATAGTAAAATGTAATAGACAGGGCCAATGGCGGAAAAGTGTCTCTAAATAAAAATAAATAAATAAAGTTACCTCTATTTACTACATTAAATAGCATGAGCTGCAAATGTAGCTTGATTTAAAAAAAATTATAATTAAATAAGTTTTACTAGATGTCAAATATTGCAACTCAGATTGAAAATGTAGCCCCTGTTTACAAACCAATTATTCATTGAGTTAAACACAAAAATATTAAACTTTTTTATTCTTCTAAGACTATTCAAAGTGGTAATGTAATTTGAAAAAGGATCCTGATTTCATGAACTTTGAGAGCACCTACTTATGGAGCAGCTTAATTACAAGAGACAAGAGGCAACATTTTCTGGTTGTGAAGCTGTAGGTAGTCTAACCATATTCACAGTTGAAATTTGATATTATCTAGAACTCATACTGATGCAATCATATTGAACTTGCTACTCTAAGTATATAAAAGAATTTATATAGTTTCATGAATGGAAGATACAGGAAATCCTTGTTAGTCATCTTAGAATCTTAAATACACACACACACACACACACACACACACACACACAGAGAGAGAGAGAGAGACACATATATACATATAAACAGAAATAGAAAATTTGCTAGAAAAAATGTTTTGAACATATTTTCTTTGAGTGCAGGTCACATTTAACGGATTCTAAAGTCTTTTGGGTCACTTCCAGAATTTTTCAGCTTGATAAAATTTCTACCGCTCAACAAAATACCCACCTGCCGTGATCCTTAATCATGTTAAGCAAGTGTGTTATAAACATCCTCAGTGCAAAACGCAACATTGCCAAAGATCAACTGTGGATTTAAGTTTGAGCTTCTCATATCTTCCTCCATCTTTGTCCCTCCTAACACAACCCTCTGAAAATTTGTGGTGTTGTGACTAGAAATTGCTGTGGTAACCCAGACCTTATATTCTCATTTTTGCTTCCTTCGTTGAACCATGAATGGAAATTTACTCTGCAACACACAGTAAGTGTGATACTGATTCAGTCCCCGTGACAGACAGAGACAGCCAGACCCAATGCATACTTTTACTATGCTAAAGAACTACCTAATCAGCCAACTAACTGAGTACCCCTTGGTCTTATATTTAATATTTGTTTTAGATACAACATCACTCATCCAGTAGTCACTGGGAATAAGCATAGTAAAGTTGTACTTCAGTGCTTCCTGTCCCAATATTTTTTCCCAGACACGTTATTTAATTTGCGATCTTTCCTGGATGCCATGAAAGAGAATCTACATATTCAAACAACTTAATATAGCAATTATTTCCTGGTAAATTAAAAATAAATCAAAATTGTCAGAACTTGGAAGCAACCAAAATGTCCTTCAGTAAGTGAGTGGATAAGTAAGCTGTGGTATATCCAGACAATGGGATATTATTCAGTACTAAAAGGAAATAAGTTACTGAGCCATGAAAAGACATGGAAAAACCTTAAATACATATTACTAAGTGAAAGAAGGTAATTTGAAAAGGCTACATACTGTGTGATTTGAACTATATGACACCCTGCAAAAAGATAAACTATGGAGACTGAAAAGACCAGTGGTTGCCAGGAATTAAGGGAACAGGGAGGAATGAACAGACGGAGCACAGAGGATTTTTAGGGCAGTGAAACCACTCTGATAATACTATGATGGTGGATAATGTCATCATACATTTGTCCAAACCCATAGAATGCACAACACCAAGAGTGAACCCTAGCGTAAATTATGCTGCTTGGGTGATAATGATGTGTCAGGGTAGGTTAATCAATTGTAACGAACATACCACCCTGGTATGGGATGTTGATTATAGGAGAGGCTATGCATGTGTCCAGGGAGGGGAAATACGAGACATTTCTGTAACTTTTTCTCAATTTTGCTGTGAATGTAAAACTGCTGTATAAATGTAAGTCTTAAAACAATAAAAGTCCATCGTGCTTACTTCTGGCTAGCCTCAGCTCATATTTACTGAGGCCCCGACTCTAGGCTTGAAGGTAGATGCATACTAGAAGCTGCACTCCATTTGATTTTTCACAGGTGCTGTCTCACACACTTGGGCATTTTCTGGTGGTTTAGGAACAGTCAGGGAGAATGACTATCAAATGGGGACTTGAAAATAAAATTGGCTTTAAACTATTTCCTGTCTTCTTTCATGTCTAATGTCTTCTTTCATGTCCTAATGTTGTCATTGCCACAGAGGAAAAAGAGAAGTATCTATGCACACGTCTGAAATATGACTTCAAGGCAAAGAACTAAAAATTAAATAGATCAATGAAAGGGAAGACACCTTGAACAAGGTCACTTAGATTTGATTAAATATATTAAATTGTTTAATACTATTTTGTAGAATTTATTAAAGTCATTCCTTTGATCGTTACACTTAAAAAGTCAAAACTATAGCATGAATACTTTCAACAAAATAATATTGAGATCAGAAGCAGAAAAACTTTCAAGTCTAATTGGTCACTAGTAAACCTTCTTCTTTCTTGTTATAAATACTGCATTTGCTCTAAGTTCCAAGCTAGCTTCTATTTGCAAGACCTTTGATTGCTCTTTAAAACTATACAAGGGGAAGAAACTGTCTTTATCATATTAGCAAATTTGAAACAACCATTAATTTCTATTTCTCCTCCCATGGGATTCAGCTCTCATTCGTAAATGTTTTCTGATGTTTTCCTCATTTCTTTCTGTTTTCCAGTTACTGGCTTAATTCCCATCCCAATTGTTTATCACTTGAATGACAGATAACAAATAACAATATTTCTATTTCACTTCTTTACTTCCAATCCAGACACTATGAAATTGTCAGCATGGTCTTCACATACACAAAGGATATTCAGCTTAAGAATCTCAGTGGCTTACTATTGTTTCAAAACAACCCCCCTGGAGTGTCTGGGAAGGTTACCCTGATTTGGTTATATCTCTTCCAATGCCTTTCTTTGAACTCTATGATCCAATTATGCTAAGCATTTGAAGAATGCCTAATAATGTGAGTTACTATTTGGCTCCTTGTCCTTGGTGTTGCCCCTAGTGCCTGGAACATTTTATTTTATTTTACTTTATTTTTTTCTTATGCTGGAGATTTCCTATTCATTTCTTTATACCTCAGCTACGTCAGGAAACACTTCCATGATTTTAGTCTCCAAGTGCTTCTCTTGTTAGCTTCATAATGACCCTGCACAAACTTATTTTTTGTTTACTGTCAGTTGTTGGAAGGTACCTACTGTGTCTCAGGGCTAAGCATAATGCTTATCATAAAGCAGGCACTCATCAAAGGGTAATAACCCACTGAAAAATAGACTTCAAGGTAGGTGCCCTGCATGTCTCATTCTTAGTGGACTTTTTGTATATATATGTACAGCGCCTGGCATAGAGGAATACTCATTAATCTTTATTGAGAGAATGCATGAATTAATGAATGAATACACTTTATGCCATTTGTTTTCATTTTTCAAAATCTATTTTAAATATTAACAAAACTATCATGGGATATTTAAATTAAATGTACTGTAAACAGGATATGTATTTTAAATAGATATAATATTTTATGCATATAAAGTAGTATTTATAATAATAGAAAACATTTCTAACTTATAAAAAATATCAAATTAGGACTTTTTCTTCTGTGATTGTTACACACCAATGTTTAATATGCATTCCCTTCATCACCTGTTAGTCACACATAGACATACACAACAAATAGTATCTGCTGAATTTCTAATTTCTTTTTCTATTTCTCTTTGTTTCGCATTTATTTAAAACAGTAGAACAAAATTTAACACTGCATATAATAAGAAATCAAACTGTATTCTTAGAGCTGTATTATCCATATACTATTGAGAGAGTAATTTAATGTCAACTATTAATTTGAGGATTATACAGCAATTTAATACTAAAATAAAATTTCTTTGATACCACATAATTGTGTGCTTCTTTCTTCCAGTTAATATAGTGCTTTTGTGGCTATTTTGTTTGTCTATCTCATTTTACCTATTGAAAAATCTCATACCCATTTTGAAGAAAAAAATAAAACTGGGGCTAGAGGGATAAAGTCACGGATTCACAACTATGTAGCTGATAAGTAGTATGTGATGGAACTAAAATTCTAAGTCAGACTGTGAATCCAGAGAATATGTCCCCTTAATTACCATGGAATAGTTTTAACTCAGGTTTACGTATAACAAGCTCTAACGAGTAAGTAGTATAGACCACCGGTGGATGCAGCAGAAATAGAAGGAATGTATAGAAATTACTATACAATCAAGCTAGTGTAAGGTCATTTCAAAGTAATGAAAAGCTAAGGCAATTTTAGTCTGAGTTTGAAGGTTAAGATCTATTTCTAAAGAAGTAAGAATGCCAGTTAAGAGGACAAAGTTTGAAACTGCTTTGTCTGCCTCAGAATAAAGTAGAATACTCAATCCAACCACTCCTGGTTAAGTCCAGACCTTCCCAGTATCCTTGACCAAACTCCAACACTCCATGTCCTGTCTGGGGCAGAGGGGTTCTCACATACTTCCCACCTCTCCAATATCTAGAGTTGAAGCCAAGCTTGGTTTGGAGTGTCACCACTAGAAATTCATACGAAATGTGGGTGACCATACTATTTTCCAAAATCAGTGTTTACCAAAGATTGTTTTGTAGCAAAGTCTTCTATGCAGCAAGAAAACCGAATACATATCATTAGAACAGTGTGAAAAGCTAAGCTCGATTATCCTCCTCAGTGTGAGTTATACACAGACCTTCCCAGGCTTCATTTTTATGAGCTTCATTCCGTTCAGCTACTGTATCAAAAGAGGATTAAAACCTGAAAGATATGGAGGATAGAACAACCCTGTGCTGAGGGAGCTCCCTGAGCACCAGTACTTGAAAATATTTGACCCTGATGAAAATGATTGTCAGATTTTGTAAGAACCTCAAGCCTGGAGGTGATAGAAGCCTGAGTTTACTTCTAATTCGGAGGGGAGAAAAAAAGCAAGATCACAAAATAGGCTTTTCTATTTGAATTTGCTTTAATATTGCCAATTAAATTATAATATCCTATGCCTTGTCAGTCATTGTTTTACATACAGAGATGTTAAAAATACTACGAGAATCCTATATTTTCTAATAATTATTACAAAGTCAAAATATATATACATTTTCATAATCTTCTGTAAATGCCATTTCAATAATGCAAATTTCTTATAAAATGCAATGCTTAAAATTACCTATCCCCACATGCTTATGCTGTCCATTTGAATCCTTGAGAATGCGCAAGGGTAGGCTGCCTCTATTAATACAATCAAACCTACATTTTCTTATGTTTAACACAGGAAGGATTTCCAGAAATAAAGTAGCTGGAGCAAGTGGCACTAGCTGTGTCATTCTGCAATTTATCTTCTCTGGATGTCTTTCATTCGTTTTCTCTGCCATTAACCAGCAGTTTTCCTGGGATGCACAATTTGCCATTTAACTGTCTGCCCCAGTAGTACACCAAAACTGCTTTCATAGAAGACATTTTAAACTACCACAGGACCTTTTTAAAGACCATAAAGAAAAAAAACAGAATTAGGCACAAATCATGTATCTATTAAATACTGGGGCTTCCAAAATAGAATTTTGGCACTTACCATATCAAGCATGCTCCTGGTAACATAAATGCCACCCAGATTCTACTGACTCTCTTCAAACATTTCTGTGTTAAGCTTCAAATTGTGGCATGAATTTATAGTCATCTTGTTAACGTGTGTTCCTTCAAAATCCAAACGCACTTTGACATGTAGGATACTGTCCTGATATGTATCAATTAGGAATTATTTCTTGACTATCTTGACACCTTCATGATTACGAATGATTATATTATTATTCTCAAATGTTTCTTCTTTCTTTGTGGAAAAAAATATATTTTCTCACCTTGCAGGTGTCAGGCATGGCCTCCTTGTCCTGTGACTTAGAATGCCCCTCCCTGTGAGGATAATGCTCATCCCACTCCAGTGATACCAGTTTTGTTCATGTGACTTGCTAAATAAGTGAAGTATGAATGGAAGAAATATTTGCCACTTCTGGGCAGGGTGGTGAAGAGTCATCAATTTTTTCTACAATCTTTGTTTCCTTCAGCATTAATGGAGATAAGATTGTCCCATAGGTCTTGATACAAAAGCATCTGAACCAAGATAGATATATAACATGAGGTATATAAAAAAAACAAATTCATATACTACTGAATTTCACTAAAATTTTTGAGGTCATTTGTTACCACCACGTAGTTTATCTTAATCTGACCAATACAGTGGTCAAGACAAAGAAAGTCATTTTCTACTCTGGAGGCTATTGGCTCTGACTTATATGTTTTACATAACATATGACTTAAATGTTTTACATTTCCATTTTAAGAAGTTTATTTGCTGTTTCTTCTTCTTAACACTGAAACAATGATAGAAACTTTTTATGATACATGCAGCTAGTATCTGTGGGAGATACATTCCAAAATCCCCATTGGATACCTGAAATCATGGATAATAATGAACCCTATAGGTACTCTATATTTTCCTCTATATGCATATCCACGGTAAAGTTTAATTTATACATTAGGCACAGTGAGATTAACAATAATAATTAATAGTAAAATAGAAAAAGTATAACAATATAATGAAAGTTATATGGAATGTGTTTTCTCTCTCTCTAAATATCTTATTGTATTATACTCACCCTTCTTGTGATGATGTGAAATTATACAATGCCTACATTATAAGACGAAGTGAGGTGAATGACATAGGCATTGTGACTTAGAAATAAGCTCCTAGTGATCCTGTGAGGTCATATACCAAACAAAGGGATGATTCATATCCTGGACAGGACAGAGTGGGAGGGCGTGAGATTTCATCATGCTACTCAGAACAATGTGCAATTTATAACCTATGAATTGTTTATTCCCTGAATTTTCCATTTAATATTTTCAGACCACAGTTGATGATGAGTAACTGAAACCATGGAAAACAAAACAGGTTGGAAAGACTGCCATATAGTAAAATCTCAGTAAACATAACCATATAAATAATTGTGAGTCAAAAAATATTGTTTTTATACAAAATAATGCATTGATTTCACAACTGAATCATCAAAATTTTGTGTGTGGAAAATGAAACAGCCACTGAAGGAACTAACAGATCATTTTGAGGAGTGTCAGCTTAGTGGTAGAGCTGAAAAGCCCACTGACTGCCCTGAACATTCTGACACGGCATTGCAGAAATCATCCTGCTTGAACTGGTCAGTCTATTCACAGAGAGGTGAGGCTTCCTGCTGATGCATCTGATTGCTCTCTGGTAGTTGATGCAGATGTAAAGGGGAATTGATATAGTTTTTTGCTTGCAGTCAAAGCCTGCCTGTGGTTATTGGGCATGCCCAGCTCTGACAGCCATTTTTAATTTTCTGCACATGATAAGAGAGAGGCAATGACAGCAGTAAGGAGATAGTGGTTTTACCACAGGGATTGAACCTAAAAATCAGAAAATCCAGGACAACTATAGTTCAAGTTAGTTTTACTTCCACCATCAATCCCTATAACCATTATGAATCAGGCTTATCCTGGCCTTCTAACCCCTTTCAGGGGCCAGACTTTCTGAGGAGTGAACGAGTCTTCCTTCCGGTCAACATGTTCCACTCTGAGAACTTCCACATTACTCTTTTTTAGCCCTGCTTAGTGTACTACCTCCTCAAGTCACACACTCACAATCACACACTCACATACACACACACACCTTTCTAAGTCACTCTATTCATTCTCAGCAAGAAATTATAAAGCAAATTATTCTAAAGATCTTTCTGCTTGAGCAATAGATATGAATCACATTCCTTTTATTCATGACAGAATTCTTTAGATAATAGAGCAGAAATGACAAAGGAGATGTTTTGGCAGCCATAAGTTGTGATTGCTTTTATGCTTAAATCCTGTGGTTGCAATGAAAAGCACACATCATACAACATCAAATTTAGTACTTATCATAATGAAATACATATTTTGACTGACTTTCAAATTTATTAATATTTACTTCATGTATACATCAACCAAAATAAAAGTTACAGAGGTTTAACTATTTAAAAAACATAGTGTCTTTTGTTTTATTTTACTGAATATTCCCATTTATATAAAAAATAGGCTAAATTTTGAAGATGAAGGAAAATAAGACAAACCTGGTTTCTAATTTTGCCAGAATAACTATAGTATATTGTAGAACTTGGAAAATTTCAGTTTGTCTTATTAATTGTAGATCACATTTCTTCAGAATTAGATCATGTTTCTGATAAAGGTGGGGATGACTTACAGTAACTCAGTCTCAACTATAATGCTTTGCTCAATGTTTATTTATGTTTAAATTATTTTTTCTTTATAAAACAAAAATATTGCTCTCTTAAAATTTAATATGCTGTGTAGAGAATACCTAGCTTAAAAGATAAATTGTTTCTAGAATTATTCTAATATTTGTCATGCATTTTTCCCAGAATTATTCTAATATTTGTTATAAGTAAATCCAATAGCAAATATCACACTATAACCTGCCCCCTTTCAAAATGTATAAGAAGTTAGCATAATTTTGTTTTTTTATTTAGAATATATTATGCATTATCTTAAATGTGTTGTCTCATCTCCTGAAATAATACTTACAAAAACATTTATGAAGCATATATATTTTGTTTAGATGGCTAAAGTTTATAACTTATATTAAAGAGTTCAGTTTAATTTTATAAATAAGACATAAAATGAAAATACGCTGTCATGTTCCTCAATGATGTACCTCAAGAAAATCATAAAACTATATTAGACAAATGTAAGTACTCAATTTCAAACTTTATCAAACTTATATATACTGGTATGTTAGTTGCCTTGAGAGAACAACATAGGCTTCTCAGAGTAATAAATAAAAGTAATATTTTCATTGCTTATGTAGCAGAATCGAGCAAAATACTGATTAATTGTTCAATAATTGTTAGTCAATCAATTTCTTCATTTGAGTTGTTCTGTGTCTGTGTGCATGTGTGTGTGTACATGTTGAAGACATATAGGAACAGATGTCTAAATAAAATAATTCAGGAAACTAAATTTTTACTAGCTTTTTATTTATGTTTACTTGTCTTAAGGGGGCAGCAAAGCCACACAAAGCATTGGATAATATTAAATTCATCTTATGTATCCCGAAATAAAATTATACGCAAGCATTTATATGATAATAGAAGTTAAATACAATGTGGTGATGTTTCTCATTTCAGGTCTTTATGAGAAAGTGTTTTAGTAGGATAGCATCTTTTCTGGCATCTATTAAAGATGCACAATTTACCCATTCATCCAAGTATCTGCTAAATGTCACAGCAGTTTAGTAGGACAGGTATAAGATGGTTGTTGCTACCATGAACTGTGGTTGCATAAGAATGTTTTCACAAGCATAATTCATATACAATTGCTTTCTTTAGTCATTACTAAAGTCTAGAGGATGTAAAATGTTAAAAAGAGGATGGAAATTTCATTCACGATTTCTTAAGAGGCAGTAGGTTCTATACTGACCTGTTGATTCGTAAATGACTTAAATACAACTTGGTTGATCTAATACAATTTGATTTCTAAGTACTTTTCAGATTATTCTCAAAGTAATTTCAAACGTGTGTTTCTATGACTAGACAATAGAAGTTGTAAAGTAATCTACACCCTTTCCCAAAAAGAACTTTACCATTGGAAAATTATTAAACTCTATTAAAATCACCAGGAAGCTCTTTGTACTAGTCCTGTACCTCTTATTAGTCCATTTTCACACTGTCAATAAAGTCGTACCTGAGACTGGGTAATTTACACAGGAAAAAGAGTTTAATGGATTTATAGTTCCACATGTCTGGGAGGCCTCATAATCACGGCAGAAGACAAGGAGTAGCAAGTCACATCTTACATAGATGGGAACAGACAAAGAGAGAGCTTGTGCAGAGAAACTCCCAATTTTAAAATCATCATATCTCATGAGACCCGTTCACTATCATAAGAACAGCATGGAAAAGACCTGCCCCCATGATTCAATCATCTCCCACTGGTCCCTTCGACATCACGTGGGAATTATGGGAGCTACTGGATGAGATTTGGGTGGGGAAACAGAGCCAAGCCATATCAAGCTCTGAAGCATTCATTATAATAAATGCAAATTTAAATGATTATTATAAACCGTTTCAACCAATTCATATATTTCCATCCAATCTAAAGCAATTCAAACAAAGCATAGGAATATACAAAGTTGATGCAAATATACCTGAGAATGTATACTTGTATAACATATATGTGTATATGTATATCTGTATATATCTTACAAAGCAATGTAATACAATTTTAAGCATTACACCAATATTTCAATAAGATCACACATTTATATTTACATGTAGCTCTATCAAGCCTCATGGTTTGGCTTCTAAACCCTCAGTGGATTAAAAGCAATGACTAAAAAATTGTAGGCAGGCCCACAGGAAAACATGAAGTGATACAATATACACTATGTGTCAAACCAAAGAAGAGACTAAAAAAAAATCACACATAGGCACTTCAACAAATTCTAGGCTATATAGTATAAGAATAGTTTTAGAAAGCTAAATAATTCTTGGCTAAAAGCATAATCTGCTTTGCAATCTTATATAATAATTGAAGTTAAAGATCATTATGTTGTCTTCTAGAAAAGCTTAAATTATATTTAAATTAGTACTTAATAAAGCAATAAATAAATATCCAGATGCTATTTTAATAGTTCAAAATTGGAAATAACGTAAATACTCTTTGGTATATCTGTATGTTAGTATATTATATACACATTAAGTATCAGTTATTTTCAATAAATGGTTAAATTAAAAATTAATACATTAGGTTACAATGCAGCATTAAAAGGATATATTTAATTAGAAATTCCATTTAGTAAAATATATTTCATATTTAATAACTAATTATAATAAAATGCTTTATTTTATTTATTGCAACAGCATCTGGCCTGAGAATATATACGAATGCTAGAGTTTTATAAAATGCTATTAATAAGAAGAACTTTAGAAGCACTGATGCATTTTGACTTGTCAAATATATGCTACCCATTCATTCTTTTTTGCTTTTAACAAATTTCTATTGAACACTTACTGCATACAAAATGCTATTTTAGGTCATAGGGACTTAGTAGTGAGAAATATAAGCCCTGAAAGAACTTATAATTTTTGATAGAGATCAATATGGAAACATATAAGGTAATTGTAACAGAGTCACGAAAGTGTCTTGAAATAGGAATCACGGGGAGCTATAGAACTAAATAAAAGAGCAAAGAGAACCACACAGAAGAAGGTGTGAGGATGAGAAAACTTAATGGGAGATATACAGGTAAGAAAAAAGCAGGAGTAAGAAGAGAGAAAAACACTTGTGAGGTTCCCTGAGGGAGGGCATGGTGTGATTGGAGAAAAATGATTCCATATATCTAGATCAAACAGGGTGGGTAAGAAAGGAAGGACTAAAAATGAAGCTGCACAAGAGTGCCCTGTAAACCTTAGTAATACTATGGGACTTTATCCAAAGGCAAATTGGGGGCTATAAATATTTAACAAGTGAAATAGCATAATCAGATTTGAAATTCAGATGGTCATTCTGATTACAGGGTATAAAATGGATGAGTGGGAGACCTGCACAAATCCAGGAGACTTGTTGCAGTGATGAAGGTATCGCAGTAATTTAGGTAGAAGAATTGTGGGAGTCTGGAAGAAGAATTTGAAAATGAGGACCCACACTTAACCAAGGAATGGAGACGCTGAATCATCCTTGGGTCAACTGACTAAACTGAGTTTTATTACCTGTAAAGCCAGGAATAGCTGTGGGATTTGGTAACCCCACAAAGGTCCTCTTGCCTTGTTAGATGCTAGCTGAACAGCCTGCTAGATTTCTTTTCTTCTATTCTTTTTAAAATCCAACACTCACTCTTTTTAATGCCAGAGAACAGAGGTTAAGTCAGGGATTCTTTTTTCCTAGCTGGTGTTGCCGTCACGGGATGATTCAATGAAGCCAGCTGGCCATATGCAGGCCTCTTTGGACTCCTTCACCTGCTAATAATGGAGAGTTGCAGAATTCTCAGTTGAGCACAAAGAGTGAACTGATTCAAAAGGTGTGACTGATCACTTGCACATGCTGCTGCCAATTATTCCTTCTTCAGCTAGAGCTTCTGGGATAGTTTTCCTCAACTGACTGTATACTGATGGTAGTGACTTGGGATGGAGATCTGGAAAAGGACACATATGGTAATAAGACTTCCTAAATTTCAGTTTTGAACTCTGTAAAATGTACTAGATGAACCTAAACTAACTACTTTATAGAAACACGGGATCCAGAGGCAATCATACATTTCATATATTCCAGCATATTTCTTAAATTGCATTGTCTGCATATTAGCAGTCATTGTACATTTGATACAGTGGGCAACCATTTAGTTGGAGATGAGTTGATTCATTGTATTATTGCTGTGATAAAAAATTTTCCAAAGAATATGTGTTATGCATTAAATCTTTACTGAAAATGAGTTATTATAATTCAAAGAAAATTATCCTATTTTCCCCCAAATAAAAGAGGTAGGAATAATGGGAATAAATAATTATTAATCAAGAAAAAGTAGATAAGTGGGCTCAAATTTAAAATGCATTTTGCAGTTACCATTGACAGAGTAAATGGTTTCTTAAATATTTTTTGTTCAGCAATATCTAAGAATTGACCCTCATATTATACTGTACATGATGGGTGGTGATTCTATAATAATAGAGTATTACTTGTTAATCATGCAACAAAGAGAAAATGACTTAGTGATCAATGGCAATTACATTAGAATTGCAACATACGGTAAACTGAATATTTTTGTACAGTGCAATTTAATTGTTTGGGACCATGTACCAAATTAATGGGAACATCAGGTAAATTTAACAACTTTACTGTTTTAATTGGTCCTAAAGTAAGTAATTATGTTATCTATAAAGTCAGTTTGTCCTTTTTTCATTATTTATGATGTGCAATTGTACACCAGGCATACACTAATCAAAATGCAATTGTAACATACATAGTTGGAGCCTGCCCCAAATACAGCCCAAAACATGAAAAAGAAGCTGGAAGTTATTCTGAAGCATATTTTTGTGTTGCACTGAAAAGTTATTCTTCTGTTTTGGGTTTTGTTGTAATATAGCTGGATTAAAGATACAGCAGTGTTTCTAAATTTTAAAAAATATTTTAAACTTTCTAATAACTGAAGAATAACCTAAATAGTTTTTCTTTTGGATTGCTTGGTTTTAAAGCTATCTGGTTGTCATGGAGTCTTCAATATCCCAATTCCTGTCTTGTCAAACTCAAAGATTTTGCATAATATATAGTTGTTGAAATGTTTTGAGTCCTTCTTGGAAAGATAGGCAGTCGTTTCAATTGTCCCTTCATCAGTGGTTCTCAACTCTGGCAGCACATTTGAATTACCTATAAAGATAAAAACAAGTTACAATTTCCAGGACTTACTTGTGAAGATTCTGACTTAATTTGTCAGAGTGTGGGCCAGGACAGACCTATGTTTACAATTTCCCTAGGTGATTCTGTCACACAGCAAGAGATGGTAACCATAACTGTAAATGTGGGTCCTATATCAATAGGAAAAGATACAAATTTAATTTATATGGTCTTTTATGACCATATCGACAGTACAATTTGGATTTAACAGATAGAAAAAAAAGAACCTAGGGCATGTTGACATTTGGAAACACAAATCCAAATTGAGCAAGATGGGCAGTTAGTAAAATACTGTTGAATAAGATTAGAATTGAAAGTCTTATAAATATGACAGTGTTGACAAAGTTTCCGTTTTGCAACTTAAAAGCAAAACCAAATAAAACAATGACATTTGGACCTCTAAAGAGTGAATTAAGGCAAGGAAGTGAATAAAATTCATCTCCATTCCAGTGCCTGGTGTTTACATCTTCAGATACTTAAGAGAAACGTTCTCTATTTGGAATTGACAATACTGACATTCACTGAGAAGTTACTATGGTAGAATGTATTTCACAGGTTAACTTTTTAACTTGTTAGAACAATGCTAAGAAGGATGCTATTATTATTCCAGTTCTGCAGAGCAGAGACTGAAGTACAGAGGAGTTCAATGATGTGGCCAAGTCTATGCGGCTACTAAGTATTAGTAAGTCAGTCTGATCCAGTTTGACTCCAAAGCCTACTTGCACGACCTCTATACCGGTCTGTTTCTATGTCAAGTGACCTAGGTAAAATGCACTATGCTCAATAACCAAGGCCAGGATGTATCGTGAAGGAAAAGCAACTGATTCTTCTCTCAGTCTTGTAAATCTGTCTCTTCTTCCACATGAGCTTCTGCAATCAGCTTGCTTTATACATAATCCATGGAGATTGTCTCACTGCCTGCCTTTGGCAGAGCCCAACTGGGGTCTCTGGAAGGAATAAAGAGATGTGATCAAAAGACAGCTATTTAAAAACCTATAACTTTTATTTATACCCTGTGAAAATATAAAATGCTCTTTGATATTTACCTACCTAGGTGATAAAGTATCTTTCTATGAGAATTCCTAACAATACAACAATTCAGAAGCATGGTAAAATTAATTTTCAGTGTACATCTTGGTAGATATAGAGAGTAAACTAGTAGTGACAAAAAACTGTACTTTACTTATATGATTTTATAAGTTTTATGTATAAAATAAACAAATTATATTGTATTTATATAAAATAAACATTTTACTATATTTTAAAACATTATTTTTATCTGTCCTCTATAAACGAGATTTAACTTCTTAACTCTAACAATTTAAAATAAAGAAGAGAGATCAAATTCACACATACAGGCCATGAATAAAATTTGAGAATACGGAAAACATTAATTATATTCCAGAGTTTATAGTAAAAGTTAAATGTTAATAGAAGAATTAGTCATAGAAACAAGAAGCTAGTAGGAGCATTATTCCTATTTCGTGTAAAAAAAAAAAGGAAATAAAAGATGTGTGGACTTAGATACAGAGTGATGACATATTTTAATAAAGATACCTAGTTTAAGTGTTAGGTTAGTCCAAAATAAGTTGAACTTAATAAAAGGATGGACAGAAACACAAAGAAGGTATGTCCACCTGTGACCCAAATATAACAGAGAGTATATACATGAACAGAGAAAGAGACAGACAAAACAGAGAGATACACACCTATGGAGATGACAGGGAAACAGACAGGGAAAGGAAAAAGAGATAAATGAACCAGGGTCTGCCTATGTGGTTGCATTCCAAAAGAGCTTCTGAAGAAGACAACGTAGAAATAACTGGAAGAGGTAAACTAAGTGAGTCTGTGGTTTCTGAAACTGGAGAAGGTATCAATGACGTCATAATTCCTGACAGTTTCCCTAACTTGCACAGAAGGATTAGAAGGACCCATGGGTAAAAGGCAAGGAAGTGCTTTCACTGAACTCTGAGATTCTCGGGTGAAAGGCATAATAACTTTGAAGGGAAGATTTTGACTTTCTCAGGATATCAGATGGTGTTGTAATCAAAGAAAGCTGTTTAAAGCAGATGTATATTCTTTAGGGAGAATATCAGACTCAGTTCCTATGGATGCAGTAAATAAAACAGGTTGAATTTATTTCCTTTCTTTATTTTTTGAAGTAACTACGCTATTTTTCCACTTTAAAAACTTTTGCTGTTTTACTCTAAGCTCTTTACTCCACAGTATAAAAAGAGGATTATATATTTATAATGAAAAGTAAATTTCCTAAGTTCTGGTAAGATTGCATGTGTGATATTCATATAATATTTGTTAAATCAACCACAATAAGTTTAGACAAATTAGGAAACAACAATACTTAAAAAAATTGAACTGCATTTCCTTTTTATTATTTCTCCATAACATTATCTTGTGGATTTAATTCACAGTCGATTAAGTTTTATTCAAAATGGGAAATTAAAATTTAAAGATTAGTTAAAACTGCTTTTTAAAGTACAACATAATCCCATGATTAAAATAAAGTTGCAAATAATATTTGGATGACATGAAACAATGTTAGTGATGTATTGTATTATAAAAAAAAAAAAAAATAATGTGTAAGTTAAAAATATAACCATTTCTTTTAAAATATACCTTATACGGATAAATGGTGAGAAGAGAGAGAGAGAACTTACAAAACTATACAGCACACTATTAATAATTATTTATCTGTGGATGAAGGAAGTTAGGATTTTATGGGAGATTGTTACTTCTTTGGAATGTTTCAAGTGATTTCTAAATCATGTATAACAACCTCTAAAATAATAAAAGTTTTATTTTTAAATGACATCAGATGAATTATTACATTCCCTTTAGGAAAGGAAATATGACATTATGATTGCTTTAATATTAAGGAACTTTTATAAAAGGTGTACATTTATGTTGTATATTCTTTGAGGATTAAATTAACATTACTCAAACATTGTATATTTGTAAATGACTATATATATATTTAAATATATTGATATATATAGTATGCAGTTTAAAGAACCTATTTTTTAATAGTCAATACTTTAATGTCTTCACTGTTGATTTTCTGCAGTAAGATGAAAGCAGGATCACTATCCTTGGATATTTACATGGATAGAGCCACTTTACAGGGACTATTAGGATGGATTTTAAGGTACCTCTGACCCAGTAGTTATCTTAAATATGAGTGCATTACTCTTAGGCTTTCAAAATCCTTGATCTATTTTATTGATGGGAAGAGGAGGAAGCTAACAAGTGGTTTCCTTTCAATAACTCTTTGGAAAAAGTGGCTTTGACTAGTTTTCCTTTTCATTTACCTGCCAAAAGTGTAAACCGTAAAATTATATTGGAAATGGAAATAATTTTAATTATTTAAGTTGTATTTATTGACAAATGAAAATTTTTATCAGGATTTATATATTTATGTTCATTTATTGGAGGAAAGTAAAACTCAGCAGTCAACTAAAATTTAGTTTACTGAAATGGAAAGTTTACAGTAATTTGTAAATAAAATCTGCCATCTGCCTTAAGAAAACACAACAACAGGAAACCAATTGCAAAATGTGAGACTAGATTGATATTTTCTGACAATATCTATAGGGCATTTAAAAATCCAAACAATTGCTTCTTAGCCTTTTGGCTAAGTATAGTTTCTGTTCTTATCAGTTTTTTAAGAAACAAATAAAAAATGAACAAAGTCTGTCAGATACTCAACTGACTGGCTGAGACTCAAGTAAGTTTAAAAGAAAAATGATACAAATACCACCAATTTAGTCAAAATAGTCAATCTTCTAGCCCCATGAGGACACAACCTAAATGTGCCTATCTAAAGATCAAAGATATATTAAGACAGTTTGGAACTTTGATCTTCACATGGCTGCTGGAGTTTCACTTCACACTTGAATAAGGCCCTTTTGTTTTGTCACTAGTCTCATTCTTCCACCAACCAGTGTTATCTGTTAAACCCAAAGTGCAGGATGGATAGTTGGGAATAGTACAGCAATTATGTAAGAGGCCTGGGGCAATGATAGCTCTGGAAGAAACACATGCCTGTTTTATATATGAGCGATTTTGATACATCAAGATGGACATTTCTAAATGCTTATGCTCAGTTGAAGAACATTCAAAATACAAATTTTTATTTTTAAAGTAATAGTTTTAGGTGCATTGCAGTGCATACTGCAAAAGAGCATTAACCAGAATGTTCAGGACTTGATCTGTTCTGTAGCAATTACAGTCATAGATATCTTAGGTATTGATTATAAACTTTTTTCAGCATACAATATAAGCAAGTCAACTCTTTAAATGTTATTCTGTAAAATCTTCAAAAAAGTGTAACTTCATAAATTCTCTTTTACCAGCAAGACAGACAGGGAATTCTCTGATCCTATGTTTTGACAGGTATCTTTCAACACACTGGGGCTGATCATTTTTTATATCTTGGTAGACCAACCTACTTTGTTCCCCCAGAGTACAGACTGGTATAATATAAAGTATAGATAGGTCCTTTTAGAATTATTTTGTAGTCTGTATGACCTCAAGTTATAGTCTCATATCAAAACTAACCTACTCTATTTGTATTTATTAATGCTAAACCTTTTATTTTTTGTCATATTTGCTTAGTATTTCCTTCTATCTACTGTGAAAATGGTTTTCAAACTAAAATAAGCAAGACAAGTGAGGGTAATATGGAAATGATGCCTAAGATAAGTAAGCATTTTTTTAGGTTAACTTCAATTAAAAGTTAGATAAATCTCATCTCATTTTATGATGCAATTCTATCATAAATCAAGGGAGAAAATAAGATACATTATTGATTTATATAGGAAGCAGATAAATCACTAAGTGTACTAGTAATCTATATAATTAGTTTTATTTCAACCTGAAAGTGAGTTTTGAGGGAAATGTGCCTCCTGACTGTATATAAAAATTGATTATTCAAATTTTCATGATGTATTTTCAGAGAGAAGGAAGATAGATTTTAAGCTTATAGAACTTGCAGAACGTATGAAAAAAATAAATTTTAGTTGATTATTTGGATGATGGAACCAGAATCAAAGGAAATTGTTTAGCTGAAATTACATGCTTCCTTCTCAAGTTGAAGCATAACTAAGGTAAGTATGAAACCTTATACTTCAGCAAACAAGCAAAAAAGAAAACAGAAACACAAGTAAAACACAGGTGACTATGGACAGCAGTAGGTGTGCAGAAACCTGTGGCATGTCTTAAAAATTTTGTTTTGAAACAATTGGTATGCAACCCAAATAAAGATGGGTCAGTTTCATCATGGTTTTACATTCAAAATAAATGTTTCAATCAAATAAAATAAAGCATCTAATAAAATTAGCAATGCAATTTGTATCATTAGTGAAATCTCTCAAACATGCTTAACATAGTAAAGTTTGTGTTAATCTCAAAACTTAATCTGTTATGGTAGCTCCTCTCTAAATATATCTTCTTTCTTCTCTCTCACAATTCACTCCCCTATCTAATACATTGTTATTCAACTCTTGGCTTTCTACATGATAATCTCTCTGACATCTTTTTAAATCTTGACTCTACTATCACCATATAAGAGGATATTTGCTAACACTTGCCACTTTCTTTTTATTCATGGCACTTATCACTTCCAAAATATTTTAAAATCTATCTTCACTACAATATAAGCTCCATAAATATTTGTTGAATGAATGCCTGTTAATCTTCTGCTCCAAAATTTTCATATACTTTTCCTAAAAAGTTTCTATTCCCCTTGTAGTATAAGACCTAAACTTCAGGACAGACTATACTGTTCATTAGACTTCTTTTTCCGTATGTCT
This sequence comes from Rhinopithecus bieti, assembly GCF_001698545.2. Taxonomy (NCBI): domain Eukaryota; kingdom Metazoa; phylum Chordata; class Mammalia; order Primates; family Cercopithecidae; genus Rhinopithecus; species Rhinopithecus bieti. Next base: position 373,556 of record NW_016804554.1, on the reverse strand, counting down.
GCCCTGATGGTGTTTGCCCCTCAAAATCATGGTCTCTCATAAATGGGAGAGGAAATAGAAGTTCACAGAAGAAAATAATTGTATTTTCTTTCCTTTTTCAAGGTTACCTCCTTCCTCCTCTGCTCTCCACATTTGCTGCAAAGACCTCAATTTTTCTTTTATTGAAAACTTTACTTTTCTATTGATGCTTACTTGCAAATGGCCCCTTGAGTTTACACTAAAATAAGAAGAGAGATTTAGGAACAATATATTGCAATATATTAGGGAATTTCTAAATTTCTTATTGTATTTTGTACTGTTCAAAACTTACTTGAGAATTGCCTTCCATTCAGGGAAACATGCTTGAAGAGTTATATTATCAATAGCATCACCATTAGTTATTATAATAATTAGCTTTGTTAGTTACTGTGATACAAATGATGATAACTTATTGAGCAAGCAGATCTTCATGAACATTTGCACATAAGCATTGGTTCCATATATTTGAAATTTAAGAAATTAAATCAAACCTGTTCATGAATTATGAAATAGTATTTCTGTAAGATAAGCCTGGAAAGTTTCCATATTAATGTAGAAATTTTTCCTATTTTATTATGCAGTAGTGAGGTTTGGAATTTAAATACAAAATATTTCAGGTATGGGTACTGTTAATTCAGATACGATATTTATATGTGGTTCAAGAGGTATCTACCAAGAGCAGAGTTCAAAGCTAGCTTAAGGGAGAATAAGAACATAGAGTAATATGATTTCATAGTATGTCTCTCTTTTCTTTCTATTAGATTTCATAAGTTTTCTCTCTTACTAGATTAAGTTTCTGCTACTCAACCCATGTGAATTCACAGGAGTTGAAAAGCCATTTCTCATTTCATGTATTATAGATGTAGCAACAATGAGAAACTAATCAATAGTCTTGCTGTTACAAATTTCAGAGAAATAACTGACTAGTTCACGTGGGTTTAATAAATTATGGTGAGAAATACAGAAAGCCACTAAATAAATAAGAGTATCAATTAAGGGGCTTACTGTGAGCCAGCTAGGCCCCCAAATTGCCCCCAGATCCTATACTGTTGACTTCAAAGATATACTGATGTTAATGTCTTATTTACATTATCTTTAGAGTAGTATCTTAAAATTTCTTATTTTCTTAATTTATTATTTATCTGAAAGTGAAATGTTAAATGTAACCTAACTTACTTAATATATAAACAAACTACAACCTAACTGGAGAATATATTCTTTTTACAAGTTACTGAGTCTTGGTCAATCACAGCAGCTGAGCTTTTACACAATCACAAGTTACAAACCGTTCAGATGTATTCAAATAAGGCAATGCCAAACTGTAACCAAGTAGGCTATTTCTGTATGTCACTTCCTTTTTCTCTCCATAAATACTGTTTGCTCACATTGCTAGGTGGAACTCTCTGAACTTTTACTGGTTCAGGGTGCTGCCTGATTCATGAATTGTTTCTTTGTTCACGTAAGTTCTGCTAATTTAATTTGTCTAAAGTTTTTCTTTTCACAAATTGGCCTCAGAAGTTAAATCCAGAGTAAACCTCCAGGGACCCTTAAGAGCACTGAGTAAGCCAAGTTATCTGCCAGGGCCCATTGTGCCCGTTAATCTCTATCAAATTTGAGCTCCACAGATTTGTGTTTTGAGCTTTCTGAATATTTGAGCAATTTTTACTGGACTAGGTAGAATTGACTTTGATCTGATAATTAAATGGATTGAATACAGTTACAGGCCTCAGGTAGGCCATAATTGACTGGACTGGATACAGTTAGAGGCCTCAGGTAATCCATTTTTGAAAATGAGCTTGTCTAAATCTAAGAAGTCTGAAACTCCAGGAGTCCAGGACTCCACTTTCTGGACACTGGCTGATTAAATGTACAAAAACTGAGGGCCCAGAACTTGTGTAATTTTGGAAAAATTGATTAACCTTCCTAAGGACAACTTAGAATTACCGTGACTACAGTGGGGAATTTTTTCATATAGTTAAAATTGGTAACTTGCAAAGTACTTTAGAAAAGAAAGGACCCCAAGTATCACCAAAGCAATTGGATGCATTCTTTAATTGGTATACAGAGGCATCTAAAATATTAAATTAACCAAAATGTACCTGTTTAAAAGGTTTCTTACAAAAGGCAAATGAAAAACAAATCTTAAAATATTTTTTAAAAAATGTTGCTATGATTCAGATATTCTTTAATAAATTGACAAGCTTGTATTATTCTGACACACGACTAAAATTTTAGAATAAAAGCTATAAGATCTGTTTCTGTTGATATGTTTATGTATGTCTGTATGGATGATATATATGTATATATTTTTTATCTATTTATGATATTGACAAATTAAATGGTAGAAGAGCTCTAGTTAATTTGCTTAAGAAAAATAAGTTCTTATATTAATACAATATTCCCTCAGGAAAATAAGAAGTAATCCGAATGCTGTTCTTTTTATTATTATTATTATTATTATTAT
>NW_016804554.1:359195-369561 GCF_001698545.2 Rhinopithecus bieti | reverse complement strand
AAAAAAAAAAAAAAAAGGCCGAGGGTTTTGTGCACTGTGTAACTTTCTGTATTTAAAGTATTTAATTTATCATTTTGGTCAATTACATGAATATTGTTCACAGTGGCCTGTGATACTATTTTGATCAAATATTTTAAACCTTTTTCTAGACTGGCCCTTGGAAAATGTCAAAAGAATATCTCCATATAAAAAGAGATATGTTAATTGGGCTTATTATATTTTATTTTATGTTATAGGAAGCATTACCACATAATAAGGATAAAATACTAAATGCTCTTTGAGTTATATTTGTAAGAATGTGTTATTAAGATGGGTTTTAAAATTATATAAAATGTATAAAATATAATAGTCCTGGCATAATTCTATCAGTAATAATTCTAGTTGTTTTCTTAAAATGTTTTATGTGACAGAACTAAATTTCTTTGTCAATTGTGTTATTATTTAATGAACACTCGTCAGATTTTAAACATGGCCATTTAAGTCTTGTCCCTCATAAACAGTTAATTGTTTACTTTGGTACTTTCCTGAACTACAGGAAGCCTAAAGTGATTTGTCTTCAAGGAGAATACTGAAAAGGTCTCTGACAAGTACAGGTTTCTGATAACTTTAAGATCATACCACTGACTAAGAATTATCAGAGCTCTCTTGAAAAAAATAATAAACTGATTTGTAAAACTGCTAACCCAATGTCAAGCAGAACAATAATTAATTAAATACCAAGGAAATGATTTGGCAGAGTTGAATGCTAAGTTAGCCAGTACTGAAATTGTTAAGACGTGCAATTTGAAGATTGATCCAGTCAAATAACCTATGTCGACCTATTTAAAAACAGAGCTATTCAATTGGAGGAACAAAATTGTTATTTAATAGGATGCAAATTTAACATTAATGTGGACTCAGGTAGAGCCTGGATGGCCACCTGGTCCTTCTTGAGTATTAAATCTTCCATTGTTATGGAAGTTCTGCACTCTGTGATTCATCATAGAAAACATGAAATGATCCAAATCATGAAAAAAAAAAAAAAAGGTGGGGTGATTGTTTCAAAATTGCCAAAATGGTTTACAATAACCAAATTTGGTTTTTCAAACTCATAATTCTGGCAAGACGATGAAAAACTTTGGGTGACATTTCTGGCATTAGCTACATCACTTGAACACTTTCAGATGGGTATCATTCAATTGCCAACATCAATGCACATTTCCAATGCAGGATGTTTTCCTATTCACAGGAAGATTTCCTATGCAAGAATCTGATGTTTTATTAGCAGCTAAAAGGTTATTAGAAAATGTGTTTCCCTCATAGGACATTTCTGGAGATATCTCCAGTGATATAAGTACTTACACTGGACAATTGTAAAAAGTTAAATAAGACATCACAAGCACAATGGCATTAGGCAAAGCTAACAATGAATTGGACTGACTTGTTCAAAGGTATTACTATTTAGTGGCAATCAGATTTACGCCCACTGGAAAACACAGATTGACATCTATGAAATAGTTACTGGATGTCCTATCCCCATAATAATAGAACCTCATGTATCTCTCACTCATAAACTCTGGCATAACCCAATAGTGCAAGGCTTTTATGCATTATGCCAAGTCATATTTTCACCAGGTGAAAGAAACCCTTTGTGACCTACCAACTGATGGTAACCAAACCTTTCACTAACTAGAACCCCAAAATTTGGTCTTTTAGAAATGACATCAGAGAGATTGCCTTAGACTCCATTGGAAGGGACCTTTCCAGTTTTTTTCGTAGAACTTTAGGGCCTGGAGTCTTGGATCCACAAGTCTCAACTCAAAAGACCTGTCTATATTCCTGGAATTGTTAATTTGTTAGAGACTTGCAGGTGAAGATGATTAAGAAAGTTTTTCCCAAAAACGGAGATGACATACTAGACAGGGACAGCTTTCCTTGATCCAGATCCTGGATCAAGACTGGTCTGTCATCATGAAAGTCTTTTCTTTTTACCTTTAGTCCATATTTCCTGTTGTCCTAGTCACTAACCCTTTCTTACAGAAAAATCTCTGGGACTATAATCTGTGGAAGGCTTTAACAAGAAACCAGAGGCTGCTTCTTGCTCTCCTACCATAGAAATAGTACCTTGGCATTTCCAATTAATAATCTAATCACAACCAAATATAGAAAACCTATCCAAGTAGTGCCTGAAAAATGTAGAATATATTGTACTTTTAATCACCTAGTACTCAAGACTTGGGGACTACCTGAGATCTTGCTATTTGGCCTGGCTCATTCCTGCCTTTTGAATAACTTTTCCTGAAAGTTCCAATAGTACCTTCCATAATCACAGTTTAAAGCAGTCTATAACCAAAATTAGTACCAATCTCAAAGTAGATGGAAATGTTATTTTTTCCACTGAGGAAAGATTCCAGTGGGGCTCCTGGGGGCTGCCTTTTGGCAGCAGTGAGATATTAGTAATATGGATCTTCAAGCTAATTCATAAATTAGGAAAATCTTGGATTCTGTGCCAATGAGACCTCCCAGTGTTTCAGACAAGTAGAAGCCACTCTCCAAAAGGTGAATGAAAACACTCCTGTTCAACAAAAACACTTAATGGAATATTATGCAGCTTGAGATTCCTTTTCTGTCCATGTTGAGGACTTGTGTAGGGTGTTGAACAAAACTGAATGTTGCATTTATCTTTCCCCTTTTATTGCTACTACGGAAAGTTTAAGGTGTTTCTCTAGACAATGCCACTTAATACATTTTAAACATTCTGAGGTGAAAGGAAGACATAATTTGTTTGTGGCAGTACCTAAATTTTGGTTTGCAGGAATTCTGAATGGCGAACAGCAAGGTTGGCTCTGCTAAGGTTTACTCATGTTTATGTTTTTTTTTTTATTTTTTGTGACTTTCAAAGTTACTATGACTTGCATTACCAGCTTTACTACAAAGATGAACACTTCTTTAAGTCAGGCTATTTTACGGCAAACCGTGGTCCTTAATTCTCAAATAAAGATTGTGACCAATTGGACTTGAATATTGTTGAATTCTATTTATTGCCTGAACTTGGAATTTTTTGATTTTGCTTATTTTGGTTTATGGAGACTCTTGTTAAAAGGTGTACTTTAGCTTCTTAGTATTGATTTATAGACATCATAATAGTCCCCCTGATGTGTTGTATCCTCTCAAGAGTCTTAAATGCTTGTGTGCAGCCATTTTTGTACTTCAAGTAATCTCATTAGAGTTAGAATATCAAAAATATAAGGAAAACATACAGACTCATTCACCTAATTTGACATCGTAATTGTGAATTACACACTAAGACCAAATAACATTATCATGGTGACAGAAAGTGGGATCAGCGTCCAAGGTTTTGGTCAATGTCTCAAAATTGAGAAGTTGATCAAAAGGAACAAATTGTTAAATTAAAAATAAATTTTGTCTAAAGCTGCCTCTGTACAGAGCAAACTATAATCTAACGTACTTGTAGACAAACTGCAAGCTAAATTTAGAGTATATTCTTCTAACAAGTCATCAAAACTTGGCCATTCGTCAAGTTTTCAGGCAATCACATGCTGCAAAAATTTCAGACATGTTCAAATAAAGCGAACATTGAGCTATAACCAATCAGGTTATTTCTGTATGTCACTTCATTATTCTGTGTGTAAGTACTGTGGGTCAAAGTTGCTGAGTGGAGTTCTCTGAACCTTCACCGATTCAGTGTGCTGCCCAATTCATGAACTGTTTTTTAGCTCAAAGTAACTCTGATAAATTTACTTTTCTAAAAGTTTTTCTTTTAACAGAAGAAATCTACCCTAAGATGACAGCTATGGTAAAGGGTGAAAATCAGGAGAAATAGTAATGATTATATGTGGCAGAATAATCTCTTCACTCATCTTAATCCTTTTGGCACTCTTGGGGGGAAAGAAAGCACAAAGAGAACAATAGAGGCAGTAGGTCTCAGTGCCAAGTTATGACACCAACTCATAAAAGCTATGAGGAAAAAAAATTTTTTTTCTCTACCTTATACCCTATGGTATATACTTTAATCAATAATGCCAGTAGACTGTAATGGTGAATTAACTATAGTAATAGGGAAATAGACAGTTATATATAGTGCCCTTGATCTATATGATCTTTCTGGAATAATAACTTCAGTTATTCAAAACTCATCCTTTTCATGACGGACTCAGTTCCTGTTCTTTGCTCAAGCTTATCTCAAAAGCTATCCAATTTAGATCTTCTCTTAGATGGTGCAACCAATATGAAAGGAAGAAGCATGATCATAATGAGATGATGGAATTTCCTAGCAATCATGATGGGTCGAGTATAAAGCAGATTAAAGATTTAATTTGACTGTGTAAAATAAATGTAACTGCCTTAGTAAATAAGCTGGCCTCAGTTAGCTATAAGCAGAGCTTTATTCTTTCTCATCACCGTACCCACAAAACTTCTTTTGATATGTTACTCCAGGCTCTCACAATGATATATTATGTAAGTCCTAGAGTTTTTCCAGTCATTCTTGGGTGTTAAACTGACTGCCAGACACTGCAGTTCTTCTTTTGTGGATGTATGTAGCAGTGTGCTGAAATCAGCTCATACTGACCGTAGACAGAAACCTCCTCTCTGAAGAGGGTGCATAGTATCTTGATCACTTGCCTTAGAGTAGTCCATTCTTCTCTATCTCTGTATTTTCCATAGAAATATTTTTTTCTTTCCTTCGTTCTTTTTCCTTCCTTCTTTCTTTCGTTTCTATTTTTTAAATACGTTTTTGAGTATCTCTAGTGCTGACTGATGGTCTATTGCTCCAGAATACATTTTTTAAAATTATTTATTTATTTTATTTTATTTTTTTTTGAGATGAAGTCTTGCTCTGTCACCCAGGCTGGAGTGCAGTGGCACGATCTTGGCTCATTGCAACCTCTGCCTCCTGGGTTCAAGCGATTCTCCTGCCTCAGCCGCCTGAGTAGCTGGGACTACAGGCACGCACCACCATGCCCGGCTAATTTTTGTACTTTTAGTAGAGATGGGGTTTCACCGTGTTAGCCAGGATGGTCTTGACCTCCTGACCTCATGATCCTCTGCCCACCTCAGTCTCCCAAAGTGCTGGGATTATAGGCGTGAGCCACTGCGCCTGGCTCCCAGAATACATTTTTTAAGTCACTCTTTCCAATATCTTCATGGTTAGTTTCTAGAATTTAGGACTGCTTGGTAATAAAATTTTTCTCTTGCTTCTAAAACTATAGAAAGCATCACATTTAGCATCCTTAGATATATATTAAAAAAGCATGAGGCCGCTTTCGTTCTGGTTATGTTAAATATTGTAACCACCAGGTACTCAACACACAGTTCTATACCACAAGAAATTCCCATGTAATCAAATTTATCTAGACATTACAATATTTCCCAGGTATCCTAATAAAATTTATTACTTGGTCTGATTTCCTACTCTGTGATACAAGAATTTTAAATCTTCTCCACTTTATTTAAACTTTTTACTACATTATTATATCATACCTCACCCAGAAAATAGTAGTTACCAGTCATGAAATTCTTTACACATCCCTACTCCTATACCAGCATCTAAACTTGTCATCAATACTGACCTTTCTGTTAGGATAGAGACAGTATATGTACCCTTATCTGAAGTCAGTTCCTCTGTTTATATTCTCATAGATCTCTCTGCTACAATCTCCAAAATCCTTACAAGTTCTATATAAATTGAGCTTCTCCCTGACTCTTCCCATATTATGGATTATTTTAGTCTTCGTGCTATAATCATATTAATCTTCTCCAAATGTGCCATATTGTTATCTTTCATTAATAGCAACATGAGCTTTTCCTTTTCAGATTCTGAAACTAGCATACATTTTGCAATCAAGGTCATATTACAAATGAATTATAGCATTTTATCTTTCTTAATATTTCATAAAATAATGTGACATCTTAAAATCCACAGCGCTGTAGAATTAATGAAAATGTTATTTCTGGCAAAAGTCTTTGCTCATGTTGTTTCTTTTCTTCTAAGCCCATTTCTTACCTAATTTATATTTATCCTTCATGCTTCAGCATAGTCATATTTCCTCCCAAACATCTCAAATACATAGATAAAAATATAACATAAATTATATCAAGCTAATTAAATTAAATACATAAAGTACATTGTAACATGTAAACTACATGGTGTACTGGAGAAAAACCAGGAAAACAAGTGGCACTACTGCAGTTAGAATTGAGTAGAAGGCTCATCAAACCTGTGCAAACTTGGATGAGCCCACGGTGCTGAGTCACATCACCCTGCAGAAGCTAGCTAGTCCAACATCCTCATTTTTACAAGGACAAGAAATATTAAATGTCTCAACAAGAATACCAGCTACTTGATGACAGATGGCAGAACCTTAGATCAGATATTGGCACTTTTCTGTGAAAGAGCAGGACTACTTTAGGCATTGTAGATCATGCAGTATTTGCTGTATCTACCCAAGTTGGGCACGGTAGAGTGAAAGTAGTCATAGATAATCTACAGATGAATAAGCATGGTTCTATTCCAATAATATCTTCTTTACAAAAATAAGTAGCATTTGAATTTGGATCATCAAATGTAGTTTTCCAAACCTCACCTTAGAGTATAAGACAGAGAGTTTGCATCCTCCATAATATAAAGACAAAAACATGTTTTGCAGATGACAGTAAAGAGGACTGGGCATGCACTAACTAAAATGCAAGAAAGCAGGAAGATGAGTTGAATGAATGTAGCATGTGTGGTATTGTGTTGGCTCCTGGATGGTTATTCTAAAATACATACAAGTACAGTGAATTTTGAACATGAAATTTCCAGAGAGTTTCCCCTTTTACACTAATGTTTCATATGTAAATTCACACTTTATTATATAACTCAGTAATAAAATATGCTAGTATTTTACTTTAATATTTTGATTTCTGAAACTGTTTAAAATGCATAGAGATTGCTATGATTTTAAAATAAATTTTGTTCTGAACTATTACAAATAGCAGAAAGCTAGGCAAAACAAAGAAAAGTGGAAAAATTGCCTTGAAGATTCATAATTTCTCTCCTGCAGAAAAAGTTAAGATAAGCTCTAATTTACAGCAACTACCTGTCTTTTTTTGTTTTGTTTTGTTTGTTTTGAGATGGAGTTTCACTCTTGTTGCCCAGGCTGGGGTGCAGTGGCGTGATCTCGGCTCACTGCAACCTCCGCCGCCCGGGATCAAGTGATTCTCTTGCCTCAGCCTCCCGCGTAGCTGGGATTACAGGCACGCACCACCACGCCTGGCTAATTTTTGTACTTTTAGTAGAGATGGGGTTTCATCGTGTTAGCCAGGATTGTCTGGAACTCCTGAGCTCAGGTGATCTGTCTACCTTGGCCTCCCAAAGTGCTGGGATTACAGGTGTGAGCCATTGCACCCAACCAGCAACTACCTTTTACACATCAACGTCCTCCAAGTGTGAGTTCCTCTTCTTTCCTTCTCCATATCAGTTGTTGACACTTGAATGGAACAAGATTCACTTATTCTAACTAAATAAGAAACAGTCACAGTCATGGAATCAGGACCTTTCCATTGGCTATGAAGATAGAAAATGTAATGAAAGCACTTACAATCTTTTCATAAGCTGATTCTAGAAATTAGGTCCTAGGCCGTTGCTCACTTGAGATGTGAAGTGACAGAACAAGAGTAATCCAGCGAAGGCTCTCATAAATGAAGTTTTTATGTATATAGGACTAATGAAAACAAGAATAAGGTGCAAGAAATATTCTTAAAGAATGTGAGGCACCTGAGCTGCACACTGAGAAGCAGTTGTCTCACAGCAAAATGAATACAGAACCCCCTTGTGAGACTGGTGTTGATATTCGATGCTATAGGTTGTGTCAAAGACAATCTACGAGGGAGGCTGTCTACCTGCGGAAGGTCATGGAGTTAAACTATCCGCCATGCTGACTCGGCACGGTGGCATTCCTCACAGCACACAGGTTTCTTCCACGGCAAACAGAACTTCCTCAGGCGTGAGAAGAAACCTGGCATTTTCTGCTACCTGCGGGCTTCTGCTTTTTGAAGCCAGGAAGGACATCTGTAAAAGCTGGCTGCCTGCATGGCAGACCAAGCAAAATGCCAAGGAGAGTGATTTATGTCCCATCCTCTGAAACTAAACAGGAAATACACCCAGATTTTAGTAATGAAAGGTCAGGACAGGGAAACACTTTTATTATACTCCTTTCAAAAAACCTGAAATAAAGACACAAAATTATTACCACAATGCACACATTTCCACTTAGTGTAGCACTTCTGTCACTAAGTTCTGAATTGTGATAGCTGTTTTAATGTAGTATCACTTTTTAAAAGCATAAATCTCAGAGTTTCAATGTGTTTCTCAAGGTAAAAAGTAGAATATATTTCCTTTCTTTAACTCATCCCTGTTTTGTTAAGTAAATTTGTTAATCGAGTAATGAGAACACAGTCAGAACACATAGCTCAGATAACCAGTGGACTTAAGAATCATAACGTTTCAAAGTTGGAAAGAGACATAATAATCATTAAGGGGTCAAATTCCTTCTTTTTTAGAAATATGTGAACTGGTGTCTGGGAAGTTAGATTAATGGCTAAAATTTCCCAGTGAGAACATAAAAAGCAAATAAAAGAAACAATTGACTGTTTCTATATATTTTTTAGTTTTCATAATACCTTTAAGATAGAAAATTGAAATATGAAGAGAATGGCTGGTGACTTAATTCATTTTTCTAACTTGGATTTGAAAACAATATATATATTTTTTTACTTGTCCATGTGCTCTGGTATTATTGCTTGACATCTACTCTCAATGACACTATGCTAAGCATCATAAGTGGAAGTTAAAGTGAGCAAGACAAAGACCCTGTCCTTAAAAAGCAAAACAAAACAAAAAAACTTTTGGAGCTTAGGTAATTTTCTCAGAAGTCATTCATCAAATTTAGTCATTTGAATAATTTATTTGTTTCTTCTTCTTCTTTTTTTTTCAATTTCTGAACACCTTTACAAGAGAAAATAATTCAGGGAGATCTGCCACTGTGGCTTATAGTCTAATGGACAAAAAAAAAGCACATGTATAATCACACGCATGAATGTATTTTAATTCTTAAATGGATAATCTCTATCTGGAAGAGCAGAGAAAATAAAGTAAACAAAATGATATATACATATGTTCACTGTTTCAAGTAGACCTACACAAAAAAATGTTTTTCCTTAAATAGGTAGAAAAAAAAGTGAATTGTCATGATTTGTGCCAACTCAAGCAACGTAATGGTCAGAACTTAATATAACTTTATTTTAGTTTAGGAATAATGTACCCACATAAAATTTTAGGTTATAATATAAATTATTTTATGTCAATATTTTTATTATTAACTTTACTGGATGTCTTCTTATTTCAGTGAACAAAATATATCTAATACACATATACTTTTAACAGCTCCTTTTGTTTTCTGGAAAAAAAAAAATGCCAAGGAAACAGATACATTGAATTAAAAGCAATAACAACACATCTCATGTGTATTTCATGATTACAAGCTAGTTTATTTTATCTGGCAATGATTTGATTCTTAAATTTCAGCAAGTAGAACTAAAAAAACCAAACACACGCACCAGATTATTTTAAACTGTCCTGTAAGCAGAACACTTTTAAACACACGCACCAGATTATTTTAAACCGTCCTGTAAGCAGAACACTTTTAAAGCTGATAGTGCATGTTTCTTATTTTGCATGCAGATAATGTAGTGTTTCATACTGAAAAACTATACTACACATTTTTGAGACAGATGCAAATTCACAAGAAAAAGTGAATATCAAGGTATAAAACAAGAAAAAAATTTCTGATATAATTGTGGAAACAGCAAGTTATTTATTCTTCTTAGGCTCTAGTTGTATTTAAGCTGAGAGGATTGCATTATCACTGAAGCTGCAACCAGTCCTAACATGTGTTTTAAGATTTACTGCACCAGTTTCCCTTGTTACTGCTCTCACGGTTTCTTGTGATTCACCCAACATTTATCCAGATTGAAATTACACTTCTGAACTGAAAACATTTTCACTGCTAATAACAACAGTAAGCCTAAGAATGGCCATAGATATCTAGCAGAACTGTAGGCTAAAAATTAGAAAGGGACAATTACAAGGTGGAAAAAAAATATATAAATACAACAGGCAAGAGAAGAAGGAATGATCAGGAAAATGATATTAATTTATTTTATGAGCCTCTGTTGACATTCAATAATAGAGAAGAGAGGAAAGGAGAAGGAGAAAGAGAAAGAATTTACAGCTCAACTCTCAAAATCTATTTAAGATATTATTTTCAAAATTGGAAAATTAAATTTAAAAGCTAACTGTTAAAATGGAATTATCAGACAGGAAAAT
>NW_016804554.1:352690-357669 GCF_001698545.2 Rhinopithecus bieti | reverse complement strand
ATACAGGACCTATATGAGTATAAAACTCTAATGAAAGAAATTAAAAATGATCCACATATGGAATGTTATTGATTAGAAAGTTTTAATATTAAGAGGTCAGTTCTTTCAGTCTCAGTTGAAATCCCAGGAAGTTATTTTATGAACATCAGTAATGGATTTTAAAGTTTATATAGAAAGAGTTGTTAGGAACTGAATTGTGTTCCTTCTATATTCATCTGTTGAAGTCCTTGCCACCAATGTGACTTTATTTGGAAATAGTGGCTTTAAAGAGGTGATCAGGGTTAAAAGAGGTCAGAAAACTGGGGCCATAATTCAATGGGACTGATGTTTTTAGAAGAGGATAACAGAATTTGCATGCACAAAAGGCCATGTGAGGACCACAAGCAGGAAGACACCCATCCGCAAACCAAGAAAAGAAGCCTCAGGGGAGACCAAACCCGCTAACACCCTGATACTGGATTTCCAGCCTCCAGAACTGTGAGAAAATTAATTTTTGTTGTTTAAAGCAACCCAATCTCTGGTATTTTGTGATGGCAGCACTAGAAATCTAATACAGAATTCAAAGGTCCTGAAGAGCCAAAACAATATTAAAGAATGGCCAAAGGAATAACCAGACTCAAACCTCAATATTTACTGTAAAAGCTGCAGTGAACAAGTCAATGTGGCATTCGAGAAACGAGAAGACAAATAGATCAATAAAGCAAAATGAAGAGCACAAAAATAGACCCACACAAATATAGTCACCTTATAAAGACAATTCAATGGAAAAGGGTAGACTTTTCAGCAAATACTGCTGGAAAATTGGACATATGTATGTAAAGAAGAAGAAGAAAAATATAAAAGAAGAAAGACATCAACCTTTCAGCTTGCACAAAAATTAATCCAAACTAGATCATAGACCTAAATGTAAAATACAATACCATGAAATTTCTACAAGATAATATGGAAAAAAAATGTAAGTTGTTTTGGGTTTGCTCATGAGTTATTAGACAGATTATCAAAGGCATGATGCATGAAAAAAATTAGAACCTGGGCTTTATTAAGATTAAAATCTTCTGCTCTCAAATACACTGTTAAGGAAATAAAAACCACCATAGACTGGGATAAAATATTTACAAAACACCTTAAAGACTTATAGACAAAGTACACAAATAATGATTAAAACTTATATAGTAAGAAAACAAGCAGCCTAATTAATAAGAGATAAAGGAATCTCAACAGAAATCTCACCAAAGAACATATACAGATGATATAGAAGCATGTGGAAAGGTGTTCAACATCATTTTTTCACCAAGTTAAAACTACAATGAGATACCACAGGCCACTTATTAGAATGTCAAAATCCAAATTACTGACAATGCCAAATGCTGCCAAGGATTCAGAGAAATATGAACTTTCATTTATTGCTAATGGGAATGCAAATAATAAAATAAAATTGAACCTAAAAGTGGGCATGCCACTTGGGAAGACAGTCAGCAGTTTCTTATAAAGAAGAAAGCTAGGGACTAAAGGCTACAAAACTATACATAAGCACTGTACTCTACTTGTTAACATTGTTCCCTCAGTCCATATGTTTTAGAGTATTTTAGAGTGTTTTATTAAGAATGCTTAAAGGGGTCAGCTAAAATACTTATATAATATAAATTAATAATAATGTATCTCTAAATGACTAATAATGCAGGATAAAACATTTTCAAGTCTTCAGAATATGAAAATTGGTTACGGTTTAACAATTTGCATGCCCACAATATATTTATATTGGATTTCAATAATTAAGTAAATTCTGGCAGGCAGTTTTTTTCAATTTGGAGTGGGAGGGTATAGTGAAACAGAAGAAGGCTTTAATGATGTAACTTGTCATGGAATAGCATTTGCGGCATCAATAGTAATTCATGTTTAGCTTAATATATAGATGAATGCAGATATATATATATGAGTAATATACATACCTTTGCTTGCTCTGTAGGCTGAGAGGGCCTAAAGGCAATGACACTCTACTAGCAACGAATATTTCTAGCACTCAAATCTTGACATCTAATATCATTCCCCAATAGAAGGAACTAGGAGTTCTTGGAAAATACTAATTCTAGTATTCAGGAAAATGTATACGTGGTTCTGGAGCTCCTTGTAATGCCAAAAGTAGTAAGGAATTGCTAAAACACAAAACACAATGATAGGACTCTGTGTCAGAGGGAAATAGAGCAGACTAAAAGAGCTCCCAATGGCAAAAGTTGGAACAATTTAAGCAAGAAAATGGATTAGTATTGGATTATAACAATACTAATACATAAAATAACTAACAATGATTCCACACTTATTTTAATAAATGATTGAAAGAATAAAAGTGGAACAGAGAGACAAACCTACATAGAAAATTCCAAATACATTTACATGGATAATCCACTCTGCAAGACATCACTACTATTCTTTAAATGCGAGCTGCACATAGGCCTTCTTTTGAAAGGCTAATATATGATCAAGGACAGAAGAGTAACTTTACATTGAAGAATCCTGACAAACACTATCTCACTCATGTGATTAATTTTCACATCAATAAAATTGAGTAGGAGGCAGGACTTGACTGTGGAGGTGGGACTTGGACCCTAGACCGAATTGAGGACTAGCTAAAACAGGGATAGGGTGGAAACACTTTTCCATAAGACATGCCCACCAGTGTGCCATGACAGTTTATCATTTCCATGGCAACACTCATAAGTTATAACTTTCCATAACAACAACCTTACTACCATCTTTCTAAAATTTCTGCATAATCTGCCTCTTAATTTGCATATAATTAAAAGTAGGTATAACTGACCACAGAACTGCCTCTGAGCTGCTACTCTGGGCACACTGCCCATTGGGTAGCTCTGCTGTGAGAGGAGCAATACCTCTGCTGCTGCTGCACATTGCCACTTCAATGAAAATTGCTGTCTAACATACCAGCTCACCCTTGAATTCTTTCCTGGGTGAAGCCAAAACCCTTCCAGGCTAAGCCCCAGTACGGGGCTCACTTGCCCAGCATCAAAACCATTAGGTTGATAACATGTACGTTTTATGTGTTTTAGCAATTCCTTACTGCTTTCCAGCTCTACAAGAAGCTCCAACACTACCTTGTATACTTTTGTATACTTTTTTCCTGAATACTAAAATTAGTCATTAATATTTTCAGGTCTCTAAAACATGTATTGACCAGCCAAAAAATAAAAGGAATTATCAAGCCAAAGTCAGTTGAAGGCATTGACCCAGTAAATGGAAGGCATACTACAGTTAGTTTTTTACTGGGGAATTGACATGATCTTTTAACATAAATATCTGATTCCTTGATTCTGGAAATGAAACTAAGTCTAGGGTCAGCATAAAGTATTCAGTCTAATAGCAATGTCTTCATATATAAAGATGAGACCAAAACAGCTACCTCAGGTTTAATAGTGAATTAGCAATATAATCACTCCCTAGTTCCCTAAGAACCAAATAAGGGTAAGCAACACTCATGAAGATTTGCACCCAAATTCACACTTGCAGTAATAATAATAATAATAATAATAATAATAAAACATTTAATTTAAGGTATTCCGAAGTTAGTAGTGTCCTTGGTCACTGTATTAGTCCATTTTCACACTGCTAATAAAGACATACCTAACACTGGGAAATTTACAAAAGAAAGAAGTTTAATTAACTTACAGTTCCACATGGCTGGGGAGGCCTCACAATCATGGCAGAAGGCAAGGAGGAACAGGTCATATCTTATGTGGATGATGACCGGCAAAAAGAGAACTTGTGCAGGGAGCCTCCTGTTTTTAAAACCATCAGATCTCATGAGTCCCATTCACTATCACAAGAACAGCACAGGAAAGACCCCCCAGCCCATGATTCAATCATCTCCCACCAGGT
The DNA here is from genome assembly GCF_001698545.2 of Rhinopithecus bieti. Taxonomy (NCBI): domain Eukaryota; kingdom Metazoa; phylum Chordata; class Mammalia; order Primates; family Cercopithecidae; genus Rhinopithecus; species Rhinopithecus bieti. The sequence goes on along the minus strand of NW_016804554.1, from coordinate 353,778 downwards.
CCCTCCCACAACACCTGGGGATTATGGGAGCGCCAAGACAAGATTTGGGTGGGAACACAGAGCCAAACCGTATCAGTCACCTAAAATAAGCAACACCTATAGAGGAAGTATCTTCATTCTGGATCTCAAATAATCTCAATCTACACATACATTTTGCCAATGAAAGATAAAATAGCAGACAAATTCTACAAAAACACAAGAAAGCAAGGCCCTATGAGTGAAAAAGTAAATACTAGAGGGAGCAAACAGACCTCCTGCCCACCCTGTCCCACAAAAAATTCAGATTTTACAATTTTCAATAATAGTATAGAAAAGGAACTTTCCCATTTTTAGGTAATGAAATACAGCTTAAAATGCATTTAATGAAAATAAAACAATAACAACACTGTTAACAATAAGCAGATCTGAAGAAAAGATTAGAACAGAATATCATAAAATTCATGCAAAACATTTTTCAAATAAGAGTTCAGTGTAGGGAATCAAAGGAGAAGACACAAATGAAGAGATAATTAATAAACAGAGATAGACATGAAGAAATTATCTAACTGGGTATATATCTTTTCTAAAGTCCACTTTCAGTGATTTCACTTTAATAGCTCTTTGAACAGGCATGAATAAATATTCACACCACAATAAATTAGCAAAACTAGATATTAAGCCTTCTTTTTCAGAGGTCTGCTTTATCAACACACAGTGACTTAAAATACACAACAGACTGATAGCAGAAGCAAATGTGAGAATTTAGCTTTATTCAATTAAGCCAGGCAGTTAAGAGAATTGCCAAAATGTAAAATAAGGTCACACTTTGTAGTATTGTTTTTGTATTTCTTTGTTTTGAAAACTTTAATTATTTTTCACATGTATATTTTCAAAAACTAAACTTATTTAATATATAAACATTTCATTAGTGTTATGACTTTTTATGTACTGTATCATTTAATTTCAATGAGGTTCTAGAATGGGCAATCAAATCTATGCTAAAATATGAAAATGAAACATGGCTGACCCTTGTGCAACATTGGGATGGAGCAGGCAAACTTTCTGGGGTGATGAAAATTGGCTGTGTCTTTTTTTTTTTTTTTTTTTTT
>NW_016804554.1:334438-352572 GCF_001698545.2 Rhinopithecus bieti | reverse complement strand
GTCTCGCTCTGTCGCCCAGGCTGGAGTGCTGTGGCCGGATCTCAGCTCACTGCAAGCTCCGCCTCCCGGGTTCACGCCATTCTCCTGCCTCAGCCTCCCAGGTAGCTGGGACTACAGGCGCCGCCACCTCGCCCGGCTAGTTTTTTTGTAGTTTTTAGTAGAGACGGGGTTTCACCGTGTTAGCCAGGATGGTCTCGATCTCCTGACCTCGCGATCCTCCCGTCTCAGCCTCCCAAAGTGCTAGGATTACAGGCTTGAGCCACCGCGCCCGGCCGGCTGTGTCTTAATACAAATGTGGACAACACTGGAGTATTCATCTGTCATAGCTATATCGTTAAGATGTATACCTTTTACTGGATGCATGATACCTTCCAAACCATCAAACTTGTGAGAAAAGAGGGAAATTTAAGTTCCCACACTTTGTCCTCAGCCAGCTGAGTGGTTGGTATATCTGGGAGACTCTGTATCTTCCAGGTTGGATGCTGTGCACAAAAGTTTCTTTATGTAGGAGGTTCAGCTTTTCTGATGAACTAAAAAATGAAATCAGTTCCTGTGTCACAACCACTCTGCTCCCCAGTGTGTGCCATCTCTGCAAATCTTGAGTGTGCTGTCTCTGCACTAGTCCAGATAGTCAGGCTATCAGGATGGTCACTTTGTGCAGGTAAATTGTCCTGCCATGACTGTAAGGCAATTGGTCTGTCCTGAGTGGTCTGAGCATCTTAGACATCCATTTATGTTACAGGCTTGCAGAGAGCTCCTGAGTGTGGTAGATATATTACCTTTACTCATATGTGTCATTTTAGGAAAAATGAAATTCTCTTCCTCCACATGCAGCCCTCCAGTTGAAAATTGACTTAGGGGTGGAATCCCGTCAGTGAGATCTGGCTGGTCTATGATGTTTGAGAGTCTTGGACTTCAATGTCTGCAAAGTGGAGCCCAAGTTGCTGTAGCCACAGCTGCCTTCTGTCATCTGATTTCTGCACTTTCTTCCCTGATTATTTCAAGGATGCTCCTGAGATGACCCTGAAAGGCAGCTCCTAAGTTTTCCCCCAGGAGAAATCTGAGGGAAATCTGAAAATTCAGAAGAAAGTAAATAGAAGTCCATAACTAAACGGTACTAAGTATTGGAGTCGACATGATTCAGGGAGTGGTATATACAACCTGAAATCTAAGATGTGAAGACAAAGTTTTGATCTGTCTTTCATGATGCCAAAGAGGAAGTACATTATTATTGTTTATTTATTTTTCAGCTTTTATTTTAGATTCAAGGGGTACATGTGTAGGTTTATTACATGGGTCTATTGTGTGATGCTGAGATTTAGGGTATGAATCATCCTGTTACCTTGGTACCTAGCATAGTAACCAACAGGCATCTTTACAGTCTTTGATTCGCTCCTCCCTTCTCCTGTCTAGTAGTTTCCACTGTCTATTGTTGCCATCTTTATGTCTATGAGTACCTTATGTTTAGTTCTCACTTACAAGTGATAACATGTGGTATTTGGTTTTCTGTTCCTGTGTTAATTTGCTTAGGATAATGGCCTGTAGCTGCATCCATGTTACCGCAAATAACATGATTTTGTTCACCTTTTTTTGTTTTGTTTTGTTTTGTTTTGTTTTGTTTTGTTTTTTTGAGTCACTCTGTCACCCAGGCTGGAGTGCAGTGGCATGATCTCGTCTCACTGCAACCTCTGCTGCCTGGGATCAAGTGAGTCTCCTGCCTCAGCCTCCCAAGTAGCTGGGATTACAGACATGAGCCACTCCCTTTAGAACAACTCCCTTTAGAATATCTTTTAGTACAAACCTTGATAATAAATTATTCTAAATCTTCTTTTCCTTTTTCCTAATCTTTATTTCTTTTACATTTTCATTGTCTATTGATATTTTACTAGATGTAGAATTCTAGATGGGGAGGTTTTCTTTTATTCTGAATTTTGAAAATTTTTGTATTTTTAGTAGAAATAGGGTTCCACCATCTTGGCTAGGCTGGTCTTGAACTCCTGACCGCAGATGATCCATCCCACTCAGCCTCCCAAAGTGCTGGGATTACAAGTGTGAGCCACTGCACCTGGTTGACTTTGTTCTTCTTTATGGATGTGTAGTACTCCATGGTGTATATGTACCACATTGTCTTTATCCAGTCTACTTTTGATGGGCACCATCACTAATCATAAGAGACATTCAAATCGAAATCACAATGAGATATCATCTCATACCAGTCAGAAGGGCTATTATTAACTAGTCAAAAACAATAGATGCTGTTGAGGTTGTGGAGAAAAGAAAACTTTTATACACTGTTGGTGGGGTTGTAATTTAGTTCAGCCACTGTGGAAAGCAGTTTGGAGATTTCGCAAAGAATTTAAAACAGAATCACCATTCAATGCAATCCAGTTACAGGGTATATATTCAAAAGAAAATAAATTTTCCTATCAAAAAGACACATATACTCATGTTAATCACAGCACTATTCACAATAACAAAGATTATTATTTTAAAATAGGAGATTTTTTAAAATTTTCTCAGCTATAACTCTGGTAAATATTAATAAATATTATTCACAGTTAAAAGTCTCTAGGGTACTCAATAATATTTAAGAAGAAAAAGTACCTGAGACAAAATAGTTTGAGAACCACTTTACTAAGGCACAGAACAAAATGAAGATTTTATCTGGATAGATAAAGAATAAAAATACCTGTACCGATTTCCTTTCAGCATTTTATACACACACACTCTTCCCCAACCCTATCCATCATGTAAGTGTTATATTATGTTTGCCTAATCAATGTTTAAAGTTTACATTTTTGGATACATTATTCAATTTTCTCTTTTGTGGTTCTCACCCATTCTTTGTATGTTTTACTATGTTAGTGATTGCAATATATTTTATTATTCATTATCTATTAGCTTTAAAATTATGCATTTTTCTTATGAGTCCTTTTCTCCTTTTCCATCTCCTCTTCCCTCCTCTTCCTACTTATTCTTCTAAATATTTTGACAATAAATATTATATTTATTCTTCATTACTTTTCCTTTCTTTCCCTATTTTAGCTTCCTGTGTGATCAATATCCTTCCACCTGAACAACTCCCTTTAGAATATCTTTTAGTACAAACCTTGATAATAAATTATTCTAAATCTTCTTTTCCTTTTTCCTAATTTTATTTCTTTTACATTTTCATTGTCTATTGATATTTTACTAGATGTAGAATTCTAGATGGGGAGGTTTTCTTTTATTCTGAATTTTGAAGATTGACGTTTCATTGTTTCCAGCTTATGTTTTGTTTTGTTTTTCTGTTAATGAATTAATTTGAGTCTAGGTTTTAGTCCTTTGAAGGCACTCTGTTAATTTTTCCTGGCTGTTTTTAAAATTTTCTCTTTGAATTTTATCACAGTCATTATGCAGAATATGCCAGATTGCATGTTTCTTTCCATATCTCAATTGTAAATTTCCTACATTGTGGACATCTGTAATCTACTTCAGTAAATTAGTCTTATCTCTTCGAATATTGCTTCTGATTCTTTCTTACTTCACCTCTATCTACAATTCAAATGACCACAATATTACCTCTTCTTACAAATCCTTTGAGATTCTTATCTTTTCTTCTCTATCTGCCAACCATTTGTGCCTCTTTTTCATTTTCTGTATTTTCTTCTGACTTGTATTCTCTTCGGCTGTGTCTAATATACTGCAAGATGTATGTATTGACTTCTTAACTTTCATTTTCTTATTTTCAGTGTTAGTGACTCAGTATTTCTTTAGTTCAAAATCAGGGATTGAGACCATTGGAAGTTAAACTTCATCACCATGGACAGCTGGTCTGTTTGATTTACTGTTACTTCTTGGAAGTAGAGAAGGGTCATTATGTGAAATCCCTGTGAACCTGTCTGAAGTGTGACACATCTCAGCCTTCTGCACAATGAACCAATGGTTTTAGCAGGAAAGGACCCAGACTGTAGTATCATATACCTTGGCTGCTGTCTAAGCCTTAGCAGTTCTAAGACATAGTCTCAAACATTTTGATGTTTATTCTTTTAAAACATGTTGTCTTTTTTTCTGTTTCCCTTGAATTTGGGCAGGTTTATCACTACTATTTGATAAAATACAAAGGAAAGTGGAGCAACATGACTTCTGAAGCTAGGTTCATTAAATGTCATCCTGTCAAAATATTCCATCTTGTCAGCTGGTAGAGTCACTTTTGGAGACTGAGTTGCTTTATAAAATTATTACAATCCAAATCCATCATGCAAGAGAGACTATATTAGACAATCCAGTAAATAGTCCCAATACCTTCCAGCCTTCCATACATCCTCACCAGGGCACCTGACAAGTGAGAGAAGATTATTTTCTTGAATCCTCAAGAGTAGCCTATCATCCAGCTAAATAACATCAAGTGACCTCTGTCAAGGCCAGGTGAAACAAATTAATCACCCAGCCATATTGTTGTTTTATGCCACATGGAACAGAAAAATTATGATGCTACAATTCCTGATTAGGATAACTGAGAAACATAATAAAATGGTTGTTGTTGTAAGCCACTAAGCATGAATTAGTTCATAATGAATTGAATGGCAAGTGAACACCTCTATATTTCCATGGATTCTGGTCCAGTAATTCGTGGCTATCTTTTTAGTTATTTAATTCCTTCAAGATTTGGACTGATATTTTTTTCTAGACATCCAGGTATCTTCTATTGGAGAATTGAACCAAACTAGCTAGTTGGCAAAAAGTTTCTACATTGCATGCATATTTCTTAAGTTATATCTAATTGTGTTCCCACATATAATACTTTCCCCGTGAGTTCTTCAACTCCACATGCTATCTTCTACTGTTTTCTAATGATAGTTTTACTTCCTTTTGTCTCGTTTATTTAAAACATTTTTCCTATAGTTGCAGTATCTAAATAAATATAAGGAAGAGTTCCCTCTTACCCAACAGTCATCAAGAAACAATCAGAATTTGTTGGACAACATCATCTTAAGTCTGAAGGATTCCACTTCTACAGTATAAAATAAACAGTAATACTTTAATTAATTAATTAAGATTAATTAGTTAACAAGGAGGAAAAGATAATGAGTCACATAAACACTGAAGGTATTTATTTAAGCACATTATTCTTGGGACACCTTGCTCTTCGCTAGGCTGTGAACTGAGAGTCATCACTTACACTTAACTTTGAAATGACAATTTTTTTGGAATAGTCAGTATTTATAGTTATTCAATATATAATTTCCTTTAAACCTTTAAAAATTTTATTCTGAACAGTGTGCTATACAGAGCCTAGTCAGGAATAAATTTTTGAAAAGAGTAGCATAAATTGATAGCAATATTACTCTTAATGAAGAATAATTGAATTCAAAACAAAATTTGATGTGTGGAGTAGAAATTCCTTTTTTTTAAAGTAAATACTTTATTAACACCAATGAGATCTCATTGTTATTATACAAGAAAGAAAATAAAACATTATATAATGTAGATATTTTATGTAATCTAGGTCTGCGATTGCAAGTCCATGAGATTCCCATATAAACCTATGGGTCAATTTTAGGGGAATATTTCTATTTCTATGGAAAGCTATCTGATACCATGTTGAGCAATAAATTTAAATCTCATTTTACCATTTATATTAATGGCCATAATTTCTCACTTAAATATATATTAATATTATACTGTATTACACATAATGATATCAGTAATATAAAATATATATAAACTGACCAAATTATGTTTGCTGTGTAATTATTTATGCATGTAAATGATTGCTTGTATTTCTCTATTTCTTCCTTCCTTTTACTTCTGGTAAGAGTAGAGTTTTTATAAGAGCCATGTAATGCAGATCAGATAGAGCAGTTAAGATGATTTTTTTGTGTTTGAATTATCACTTGATCATAATGGAAATACAGCCATCTCTGTACTATTGGTTAAACATCACTTTTTCTTAATAACAACCACTTTCATGTGAAGTATTTTTATTGTGATAGGATTCTTTTTTTTTTTTTTTTTTTTTTTTTTTTGAGACGGAGTCTCACTCTGTGGCCCGGGCTGGAGTGCAGTGGCTGGATCTCAGCTCACTGCAAGCTCCGCCTCCCGGATTCACGCCATTCTCCTGCCTCAGCCTCCCGAGTAGCTGGGACTACAGGCGCCCGCCACCTCGCCCGGCTAGTTTTTTGTATTTTTTAGTAGAGACGGGGTTTCACCATGTTAGCCAGGATGGTCTCGATCTCCTGATCTCGTGATCCGCCCGCCTCGGCCTCCCAAAGTGCTGGGATTACAGGCTTGAGCCACCGCGCCCGGCCTGTGATAGGATTCTTAAAGATGAAATTTCCATATTGGAAATATGAAATGGTAGAATAAATGTAAACTTTGGTCCCTGAACCAAAATTTCAGAGTGTTTTTTCTACTTTGTAAATTGCATGGTGTAAAAGTACCAGAAAAGAAAATAATTTGTTGTGTTTTCTTTAGTCAAGTGGATAACTTTTCTCAGGGACACAAGAATGTCTTTAAATTTTTGAATTGAACATGAGAAATGACTGACATTTTAGATAAACAAACAATAATTGTAATGTCCAACTTAATCAGTCACATATTAGTTATATAATCCTGAATGTTACTAGTGTGCTCTGTGTCTCAGTCTTTGTGGGGATATTAAACACCACTTGATAGAGTTCTTTGAAATTGCTGAAAGATAGTGTATGCAAAGTGCCTATAGCTCCTGATATAATCAATAAATATAGGAGTCATCTCTGCACATGATTCAATATAAAAGTTTCTTGTAAGGCAAAATGAATGACTTAAAATAGTTTAATGGATTTAGAGCTATTCCCACCTAATCTCTGACCAAATCATAATTTAATGATTAAGTTTATACTAATATAACTATTTTGAACAGTTTCAATATAGTGATGAATAAACAATAAACAATTGCTCCAATCATTGTGTTTAATTGTGCTTTGTGGAATCACCACTTTTGATTAATAACATTTTGATAGATTTCATCTTTTCTTTTCAATTATAAAAATCTATATGTTTACAATGCTAAACTCAAAGTTGATTTAAATCTTAGTTTCTCTTCTCACCTAGACACAGACTTCAACCTTAGCTCTGGAAACATGCACTGAACATAGTGCCATAATTTACTCTACTCTTCCCTCTTTTTCCCATTTCAGGAACTTGACACGGAAAAGCGTGTCTGGTGGAGTATGCCTCTGAGGATAACATACCCTGCCACATGTGGGCTCTATCTCAACCATTCTCAATGATTGGAGCAACAGACACCTTTTAGTAAACGTTTCAGAAATTCATGGGAACTTTAAAAAATCAGTTATCACAATTACTGGAGGGCACTATGGGCAGTAGTCAAGGTTGGAAGAAAGCCTGCTGTTTATGAAATACTTAGTCACCATAATTATCCTGATAACTTCATTGGAACTATTTCCACCGCAAATACATATTAGTAGTACTTTAGCACAAAATAGCATTGAAAGTTTTACAAGAATATGAATGAAAATTCAATACTTGAGAGAAGATTGTTGTGAAATAGAAAAGTTAAAAACTAGAAAACCATTCCTGATTTTATTGAATAAACTATTAATCTCATACATTCTGTCTCCTCAATGTGCAAATGCAGTACTGACATATTGGCTCTGCATCAATCATTTCACCTTTGTTTTATATTTTTTCATTAGGATTGGTGATACATTATAGATACAGTCTAATGTCCCTTGATGGTTTGTTAATATTTGTAAAGAACACTGTGTCCTACAAAGTATTTTGAAAATCTAGCAACTGTAGTGAACAATATTTATTACTTATTTTCAAGATTTTAACTTTTCATTTTGAATATTTAATTTTCTCTATATGTTATTCTTATTGCAATGAAATATAAGCTAATTTCAAAGTCATAAGTAAAAGATTATATACTATTTGTAATAAAGGATATTACCTATCAATTTCCTAATTTTACAAGTGTTAAGGGTTTAAAAGTAAAAGAAAAATTAATAACTGTAGGACTTGCTTTATGAATCTGGGTGCTTCTAGACTGGATAAAGAAAATGTCACACAATACACCATGGAATACTATGCAGCCATAAGAAAGGATGAATTCATGGCCTTCATAGGGATATGGATGAAGCTGGAAACCATCATTTTCAGCAAACTAACCCAGGAATAGAAAACCAAGCACTGCATGTTCTCACACATTAAGTGGGAGTTGAACAATGACAGCACATGGACACAGTGATAATAACTAGACATTATTGCAATCATTTCCTATTCATTGTCTCTCTTTTACAAGCTATCACTATCTTGTCAGTGTTCCTATTACATAGTGCTTAGTAGAAATACAGCTCAAAATTTAGTTTGTTGAAACAATAATTTGTGTTATTCTTATAATTCTTTTGGCTATGAATTTGAGCAGAATGCTGGGAATGACTTATATCTATTAATATTCCATAGTATCCGAGCCTTAGCTAGACTGGTTTATAAAACTGGAAAATGCTATCATGAAACAACCAGTGCCATATATCTAGTATCTTGTGGTTCTGGTCTTTGCTGGGAATCTTGTTTCTTCTCCATGTGACATTTACTGGAGCTGGGATATTCAAAATGGCCTCTTTATTCACTTGTCTGACACCTCGACTGAGATTAATGGAGCAGTTGTGGGTTGGCAAAGAATATATGTTTTGCTGTGTGTATTCTCCAGTGTGTCTAGCTTAGTCTTTCTTACAGCATGGCAGATCCAAGATATCCAATCTTCTTACATAGAGTCTGACATCCACAGAACAATTCCAAGAGACCAAGGGAGAATTTGTGTGTGTTCTTATGATTTGCATTCAGAAGTTACTCAGTTTTATTTCTGCTATGTTTTACTGGTTAAGGAGGACTGTGCCAGATTCAATGATGAAGAGAACAATAAAGAGCATGAGAATAGGAGAAATGGTTCATTGAGGTTGGAGGGGAGATGGGGAAGGTGCATCTTGAAAAGTACTACCACACCATCCATCTCTGTTCTGGCTTTCTTATGGGGAGAGTGAGTGAGGAGAAACTTGCTTAGCCACCTCTTTACCCAGGTTACTGATTTAGAAGATCTGGCTGTCTAAACATTTTCCACTACCAATCATCTTCTTCCACCAAGATGCTCTGTTGCGTTTCACTTTTTATAGAATTCTGTTAGTGAGCAGGCAACCTGTTGAATGAGATACCAGTGAGATGGTTCATAGACATCTTCCCCTTAACCAACGGGAAATTCACGCATCCTTTCTACGCCAAATTGGGAAGTGCATCAGTGGAAGAGCTTTTCTTTCATATTCTTTTTCTCTCATTCTGATTGAACTACTCTACGTAGTTGTGTCCTGTTTTTTTTTTTTTTTTTTCTTTCCCCTCCTCAACCAATACCCACTCCATCTAGACCCAAAGGCAGAATAAATATTCTACTTGAGACAACATTTTATCTCTACGAATGATTTTTTTAATAAAGCTTTCCTTATTTGTCCCCAGGAAAATAAAGCACTTTTAAAATCCCATTTAGAAGGAAAGCAGTATTAATATATAAGAATATTGTACTCACCAGATAGCTGAAGATAACTCCTCTACCTTTCTCTTCTCTTATTTTCCTCCTTCTCCTCATCTTCTGCTTTCAATATTTTGGCTAAATGTTGTAAGTAGAAGAAAGTTGATTATGTATTGTGATTTTGATAGGGTCAATTCTTCTACCTCTTAATAAAACTTGAATGAGAATTATCTGGCCCCAGATGCAGGTGGTTTGCTTTAGACTGCAGATAATTGGTGTCCTTAGTTTTATTTTACCTAAAGGCTCTGGTAATAATTGCAGGGAGGAAAAAAAAAAAAAACTACCTAAGATCGTCTTAGACAAACAATATGAACTTTTATCTACTCCATGAACTTAAAACAAAAACTGAAAAGAAAAAAAAAAATCAAAAAATAAAATATGATTTTAAATAGTCACCTTAAAAAAAATTTCTTTGTAGGCTCCCAGAATTATTATGGCCTCCAAGAGCAAAATAAAAAGTCTTTGTTGTTTTCCATTTTATAGGTCATAATGGTATTTGAAGTTCCAATTTCCATCCTGGTCACTTATGATTTCTAAGTAATGCAATATTTGGAAGTATTTTGCATTGTGCTGTTTGAACATGAAACATCTTGTCTTCACTCTTCACTTTGATTAGATTTGAATCTAATAAAAATTAGATTCTATGTAATGTAAAATAAACTGATAACTTTTAAATTAATCCTGACTAGATTATTTTGTCAAGGTAGGCTTTTCTTGCATGATATATTCTCTTCAATCATTAAGAATAGAATGCTGTCACAAATATAATGAGCATGTATTATAGTATCAAAACCTATTTGTGAGTCCTTTAGAATGAGTGTTTTTGTGTTCTTTTGACCTTAAAGCCAAGAGTTCTGCTCATTAAATTTCTGGGTCTAAAGTGAATTAGTTTCATACAGTAGACCGTTTTCTTAAAACTTTATTAATGTCAAATTTTATATGTTAATTAAATGTACTAGTTTTGGGGTTCATTCTTAAGTTCATCCAAGACAGAAAGATAATTTTTTGTTGTTGTTGTTGGTCTTGTGCATGTATGTATGGGGGGGGTGGGGGCAGTGCAGGGTGGGGTTAATTCTTCTTAGGTTAATGGAACGTCTGGTGCATATTAAGATTTCAGGGAGCAGGACAGCATACAAATTCCAGTAGGCAGAATGACTACCAGGAATTTACTTCTACTCTCACCACGGCCTAACTTTCAGTATTCCACCCTACTTAAAAGAAGATATTATATTCTGTAGCTGTAAATAGATGGCCCAAGCAGGGCCTCAAAAACACTTCTAAATCACTGAAGCATACAATTACGATCATTCAGACATAAAACTAGACTATGTAGTACTTAGGTTGGTGATACACAGATGACTTTTTGTACTCCTTACAATATGCCAGCATTCCAACAAGTGGTTTATTGATGTTGTCACATTAACATATTAATTATCATTTGTGAAAAAGAAGACAAGGAATTAACTTAATTGATGTACCCAAGGTAATATAAATAATATATGGCAGAGGGAACATTGGACCATGATATAAAAAGCTTAAAACCTCGTGCTCTAAATTACATTTTTCTTTTGGCAAACAACAACTCTGAACTGTGTAAATTTATTAATGATACTACTTTAATTTAGCTCTAAATTAAGGTGATCATATTATTGAAACTTTTGTGACTATCCTGAATTCTGCTCTCGTTTCCTATTGCATTTATACTGATAGATTTATTTTTTAAGTCTATTCAACAAATGTTTATTGACTAACTTCTATTTTCAAGAACTGCCCAAGGTAGTGTGAGTGTAATAACAAACAAAACACTTTTAGTCACATTTATACCTTGCCTTCAGAGAGTTTATGTGAGATAAAAGAATGATTAATATTATCTTAATTGAACATGTACTTTATTAGGGACTATAAATGGAGGACAGAGAACACTTTTTTGGTAAACAGGAAAGAAAAAAAAATTATTGACGTCTCAGAAGGGCTCGTAATCTATGAGATTATACTGGGTATTTTAATAAGCATTCCGGTGACCCAGTGAATTCAACACATGCCTTCACAGTTAGATGAAAAGTGCCGGCCTGAGGCAAAAGCAGTAGTACATTTAGAGAGGGGTGCTCTGCGGTAGAGACTGTTGGGTGACAAGAGATAGGAATGGATTGTTTTGGTTATTATTCTGAGTGAAATGGGAAGCACTGGAAGGTTTTCAGCAAGAAAGGGACATAACCTCATTTTTGTTTATAAAAGATGACTTTAGCAACTGGGTGAATGTGCGGTAGGAGGACAAGAATGGGGCAGGAGATCCAATGAGCAGATTTTCGTAATGGTTTATGATTAGTGCTACACAGCAATTTACAGAGTGGTAATATGAGGAAATTTTGTAAAAGCCACTAATTAAAAAAAAAAAAAAAAAAACTAAAGAAATCCTTAAAAACCTAAATTATAAAAAATATAACCGTGTGGTCAGAGTCCCAGATTTTGGCCATTCTATAATAATATGTGTATACTGATATCTCAGTGCTATTTCCATTTCCATTTTCCTGGCAACCTATATGGAACATCTTTCACATAATTATACCAAATGATGACAGGGATATGGAGCAACAGGAACTCTTATTCTTTGCTGGAGGGAATACAAAATGGTACAAACACTTGGGAAGACAGTTTGGCAGCTTCTTATAAAACTAAACATATTTTTACTATAAGATCCAGCAATAGTGCTTCACGGTATTTACCCAAAATATTGAAAATCTGTGTTCAGACAAAAACCTGCACATGGAGTTTTTTTAGCAGTTTTATCCATAATTGCAAAAACTTAGAAGCAGCCAAGTTATCCTTCAGTGGGTCAATGGATAAATAAACTATGGTACATCTAGACAATGGGATATTACTGAGTGGTAAAAAGAGATGAGCTCTCAAGTCTTAAACATTTAAGAGCATTAAATGTATACTACTAAGTGAAAGATGCTAACTTGAAAATGCTATGTACTGTGATTCCAATGATATGGCACTCTGAAAAAGGAACAACTATGAAGACAGTAAAAGCTCTGTTGTCCCAGGGGCTAAAGTTGAGGGTGTAGAGCACAGGATTTTTAGGGCAACAGAACTATTCTATATAATCTGATAAAGGTGAATGCATGACATTATACATTTGTCCAAACCCATACAATATGCAATATCAAGAGTAAACTTTAATGTAAACTATGTAGTTTGGGTTATAATGATGTGTCAATGTAGGTTAATCAATTGTAACAAATGTATAACTCTGATGAGGGATGTTCATAATTGTGGAGGGAATTCATGTGTAGGGGTAAGAAGAGTATGGGAAACTTAGGTGCCTTTCTCTCAGTTTGCTGTGAACAGAAACTACTCTCAAAACAAAGTCTTTAAAAATCAATCAATTATTCAGTCAATCTGTAGAAATATAATAATCCAAAATTTTACTAAGATATAAAATCCCAGGTTCTTTTTGGTTGGTAGGTTATTAACTACTGCCTCAATTTCAGAACTTGTTATTGGTCTATTCAGGTATTTGACTTCTTCCTGGGAGGGTGTATATGTCCAGGAATTTATCCATTTCTTCTAGGTTTTCTAGTTTATTTGCACAGAGGTGTTTACAGTATTCTCTGATGGTAGTTTGCATTTCTGTGGGATCAGTGGTGATCTTCCCTTTATCATTTTTGATTGTGTCTATTTGATCCTTCTCTCTTTTCTTCTTTATTATTCTGGCTAGCGGTCTATTTATTTTGCTAATCTTTTCAAAAAACCAGCTCCTGGATTCATTGATTTTCTGAAGGGTCTTTCGTGTCTCTATCTCCATCAGTTCTGTTCTGATCTTAGTTATTTCTTGACTTCTGCTAGCTTTTGAATTTGTTTGCTTTGCTTCTCTAGTTCTTTTAATTGTGATATTAGTGTGTTACTTTTAGATCTTTCTAGTTCTAGATCCTTGAGGAATCAACACACTTTCATCCACAATGGTTGAACTAATGTATGCTCCCAACAAAAGTGTAAAAGCGTTCCTATTTCTCCATATCCTCTCCAGCATCTCTTGTTTCCTGACTTTTTAACAATTTCCATTCTAACTGGCCCTGACTGTTAGATGCAAAACTGATAAACAGAAAGCAATAACATCAATATCAACAAAAAGGATGCCCAAACAAAAACCCCATCCAAAGGTCATCAGCATCAAAGATCAAAGGCAGATAAATCCATGAATATGAGGAAAACACAGCACAAAATGCTAAAATTCCAAAACCAGAATGCCTCTTCTCCTCCAAAGGATCACAACTCTTCGCCAGCAAGAGAACAAAACTGGATGGAGAATGAGTCTGACAAATTTACAGAAGTAGACTTTAGAAGGGGGATAATAATAAAGTACTCTGAGCTAAAGGAACCTGTTGTAACCCAATGCAAGGAAGCTAAGAACCTTGATAAAATGTTCTGGGAGCTGCTAACTAGAGTAACTAGTTTAGAGAAGAACATAAATGACCTAACGGAGCTGAAAACCACAGCACTAGAACTTCGTGAAGCATACACAAGTGCCAATGGCTGAATTGATCAAGCAGAAGAAAGGCTATCAGAGATTGAAGATAAACTTAATGAAATAAACCATGAAGACAAGATTAAAGAAAAAAGAATGAAAAGGAAGTAACAAAGCCTCCAAGAAATATGGGACTATGTGAAAAGACCAAACCTACAATTGATTGGTATACCTGAAAGTGACGGGGAGAATGGAACAAAGTTGGAAAACTCACTTCAGGATATTATCCAGGAGAACTCCCCAACCTGGCAAGACAGGCCAACATTCAAATTCAGAAAATACATAGAACACCAAGATACTCCTTGAGAAAAGCAACCCCAACAAACATAATCATCAGATTCACCAAGGTGGAAATGTAGGAAAAAAATTTTAAGGACAGTCAGAGAGAAACGTCAGGTTACCCACAAAGAGAAGCCCATCAGACTAATAGCAGATCTCTCTGCAGAAACCCTACAAGCCAGAAGAGATTGGGGGCCAATATTCACCATTCTTAAAAAAAAAAAATAGAATTTTCAACCCAGAATTTTATATCCAGCCAAACTAAGCTTCATACGCAAAAGAGAAATAAAATCCTTTACAGACAAGCAAATGCTGAGGGTTTTGNGAAGGTCCATTCTTCTCAGCATCACCTAGAACTTACTCTAAAATCAACCACATAATTGGAAGTAAAACACTACCCAGCAAATGTAAAAGAACTGACATCATAAAAAACAGTCTCTCAGAACACAGTGCAATCAAATTAGAACTCAGAATTAAGAAGCTCACTCAAAACTGCACAACTACGTGGAAACCGAACAACCTGCTCCTGAATGACTACTGGGTAAATAACAAAATTAAGGTAGAAATAAATAAGTTCTTTGACACCAATGAGAACAAGGACACATTGTACCAGAATCTCTGGGACACAGCTAAAGTAGTGTTTTGAGGGAAATTTATGTGTCTTGAGGTTGCTCTTCTCGAGGAGAAGGTACTGATGGAACATATCTCAAAATAATAAGAGCTATTTATGAAAAACCCACAGCAAATGTCATACTGAATGGGGAAACCTGGAAGTATTCCCTGTGAAAACTGGCACAAGACAAGGATGCCCTCTCGCATGACCCCTGTTCAACATAGTATTGGAAGTTCTGGCCAGGGCAATCAGGCAAGAGAAAGAAATAAAGAGTATTTAAATAGTAAGAGAGGAATCAAATTATCTCTGTTTTCAGATGACATGATTGTATATTTAGAAAACCCCATCGTCTCAGTCCAAAAACTCCTTAAGCTGATAAACAAATAAGCTAAGTCTCAGGATACAAAATCAATGCGCAAAAGTCACAAGCATTCCTATACACCAATAATAGACAAACAGAGAGCCAAATTATGATTGAACTCCCATTCACAATTGCTAAAAGGAATGAAATACCTAGGAACACAACTGACAAGGGATGTGAAGGGCCTCTTCAAGGAGAACTACAAACCACTGCTCAAGGAAATAAGAGAGGACACAAACAAATGGAAAAATAAGAGAGGACACAAACAAATGGAAAAAATTCTTCCTCATGGACAGGAAGAATCAATATCATGAAAATGGCCATACTGCCCAAAGTAACTTAATCAACAGTATGGTACTGGTACCAAAACATATATAGACCAATGGAACAGAACAGAGGCCTCAGAAATAACACCACACGTCTATAACCATTTGAATGTTGACAAACCTGACAGAAATAAGCAATGGGGAAAGGATTTTCTATTTAATAAATGATGTTGGGAAAACTGGCTAGTCATATGCAGAATACTGAAACTAGACCCCTTTCTTATGTCTTATATAAAAATTAACTAGAGATAGATTAAAGATTTAAAGGTAAGACCTAAAATCATAAAAATCTTAGAAGAAAACTTAGGAAATACCATTTAGGACATGGGCATGGGCAAAGACTTCATGACTAAAACACCAAAAGCAATTGCAACAAAAGCCAAAATTGACAAATGGGATGTGATTAAACCAAAGAGCTTCTACAAATCAAAATAATAATAATAATAATAAATTTTTTAAAAAACTATCATCAGAGTGAACAGGCAACCTACAGAATGGGAGAACATTTTTGCAATGCATCCATCTGACAAAGGGCTAATATCCAGAATATATATGGAACTTAAACAAATTTACAAGAAAAAAATAACCCCAGTGGAAAGTGGGCAAGGGATATAAACAGACGCTTTTCAAAATAGGACATTTATGTGGACAACAAACACATGAAAAAAACCTCATAATCACTGGTCATTACAGAAATGTAAGTCAAAACCACAATGAGATATCATCTCACGCCAGTTAGAATGGCAATCATTAAAAAGTCAGGAAACAACAAATGCTGGAGAGGATGTGGATAAATAGGAATGCTTTTACATTGCTGGTTGGAGTGTAAATTACTTCAACCATTGTCGAAAGCAGTGTGGCGATTCCTCAAGAATCTAGAAATAGAAATACAATTTGATGCAGCAATCCCATCACTGGGTATATACCCAAAGGATTATAAATCATTCTACTATAAAGACACATACACATGTATGTTTATTGCAGCACTGTTCACAATACCAAAGACTTGGAACCAACCCAAATGCCCATCAATGATAGAGTGGATCAAGAAAGTGTAGCACATATACAGCACGGAATACTATGCAGTCTTGAAAAAGAATGAGTTCATGTCCTTTGCAGGGACATGGATGAAGCTGGAAACTGTCACTCTCAGTACACTAACACAGGAACAGAAAACAAAATACTGAATGTTCTCACTCATAAGTAGGAGTTGAGCAATGAGAATATGTGCGCACAGGGAGGGGACCATCAAGGGGTTGATCAAGGGGTTGATCAAGGGGTTGATCTAGGGCCTGTCAAGGGGTTGGGGGAAGGGGAGGGATAGCATTAGGGGAAATACCTAGTGTAGATGATGGGTTGATGGGTGCAGTGAACCACCATGGCACATGTATACCTACGTAACATGCTACATACTCTGTACATGTATCACAGAACTTAAAGTATAATAATTAAAAAATGCAGAATAAAAATAAATGGAAAAAATATATAAAAATCAGTCTTCTTGCTTACTTGCTGTCTTTGCATTCTTGATTTTGCATTTTCTCACTTTCTTGCATCCATCTTTATCATATCATACAGAGTAGTTCTGCTGATCTAAAAATCCTGTACTCTGAATATTCAACTTTAGCCCTTGGCAACCACAGATGTTTCACTGTCTTCATAGTTTTTCCTTTTACGGAATGCCATATTGTTGGACTCATATAGTACATAGCCTTTTCAAGTTAGTTTCTTTCACTTAGTGCATTTAAGGCTCCTAAATGTCTTTTCAAGACTTGAGAGCTCATCTCTTTTTACAACACAATAATATCCCATTGTCTGGATGTACCATGGTTTACCTATACATTGACCTACTGAGGGACAACTTGGCTGCTTCTAAGTTTTTACAGTAAAACTGCTAAAAACCTGCATGTGCAGGTTTTCATCTGAGCATAGAAGCACTATTGCTTTCTTGATTTTTCGTTTTCTCACATTCTTGTTTTCTTGCATTCTTCTTGCTTTCCAATAAAGAAGTCAGGGGCACTTTGTAGCTGTCATAGACTCAAGGTCCATTTGTTATAATTCACCAGTAATGTAATTCTTTTAAAATGTATAACAGATAGGCTGTGTAATCCACTTCAAACAATTAAGTATAAATCGATCATTTAGCTGGGAGAACCAACTTGGGAAATAATTGTGCAGTAACATTAGTCAATTTTGCTAATAAAAATAATATTTCACTAATATATTTTTCTTCAAAAGTGGCGTATATGGGGTTTCATAAAGTAGGCAACTTCATTTTTCCCTTTATTTAAATGTCTAATCTTTGCAAAGCTTTAACTAGGGGACTTATCCAAAATGAGTTTCCGAATACATAAAATTAATACCCTTTCTTTTGCTTATACCTCACTATTTAATCCCACAGAGACATGAGCTCTTAATTAAAAACAAAGATACATACGCCTTGGTTCAAAATTGTTTTCATTTGA
>NW_016804554.1:303128-334279 GCF_001698545.2 Rhinopithecus bieti | reverse complement strand
CACGGAATACTATGCAGTCTTGAAAAGAATGAGTTCATGTCCTTTGCAGGGACATGGATGAAGCTGGAAACTGTCACTCTCAGTACACTAACACAGGAACAGAAAACAAAATACTGAATGTTCTCACTCATAAGTAGGAGTTGAGCAATGAGAATATGTGCGCACAGGGAGGGGACCATCAAGGGGTTGATCAAGGGGTTGATCAAGGGGTTGATCTAGGGCCTGTCAAGGGGTTGGGGAAGGGGAGGGATAGCATTAGGGGAAATACCTAGTGTAGATGATGGGTTGATGGGTGCAGTGAACCACCATGGCACATGTATACCTACGTAACATGCTACATACTCTGTACATGTATCACAGAACTTAAAGTATAATAATTAAAAAATGCAGAATAAAATAAATGGAAAAAATATATAAAATCAGTCTTCTTGCTTACTTGCTGTCTTTGCATTCTTGATTTTGCATTTTCTCACTTTCTTGCATCCATCTTTATCATATCATACAGAGTAGTTCTGCTGATCTAAAATCCTGTACTCTGAATATTCAACTTTAGCCCTTGGCAACCACAGATGTTTCACTGTCTTCATAGTTTTCCTTTTACGGAATGCCATATTGTTGGACTCATATAGTACATAGCCTTTTCAAGTTAGTTTCTTTCACTTAGTGCATTTAAGGCTCCTAAATGTCTTTTCAAGACTTGAGAGCTCATCTCTTTTACAACACAATAATATCCCATTGTCTGGATGTACCATGGTTTACCTATACATTGACCTACTGAGGGACAACTTGGCTGCTTCTAAGTTTTACAGTAAAACTGCTAAAACCTGCATGTGCAGGTTTTCATCTGAGCATAGAAGCACTATTGCTTTCTTGATTTTCGTTTTCTCACATTCTTGTTTTCTTGCATTCTTCTTGCTTTCCAATAAAGAAGTCAGGGGCACTTTGTAGCTGTCATAGACTCAAGGTCCATTTGTTATAATTCACCAGTAATGTAATTCTTTTAAAATGTATAACAGATAGGCTGTGTAATCCACTTCAAACAATTAAGTATAAATCGATCATTTAGCTGGGAGAACCAACTTGGGAAATAATTGTGCAGTAACATTAGTCAATTTTGCTAATAAAATAATATTTCACTAATATATTTTCTTCAAAAGTGGCGTATATGGGGTTTCATAAAGTAGGCAACTTCATTTTCCCTTTATTTAAATGTCTAATCTTTGCAAAGCTTTAACTAGGGGACTTATCCAAAATGAGTTTCCGAATACATAAAATTAATACCCTTTCTTTTGCTTATACCTCACTATTTAATCCCACAGAGACATGAGCTCTTAATTAAAAACAAAGATACATACGCCTTGGTTCAAAATTGTTTTCATTTGAATGAGCACACTTGTGAAACTGATTTCCTCAATAGCAGGGCCAGGTGGAGATGGAGGTCACCTCTGTGTAGCAGCATGCTCCTCCCAGATCAATAGGAAGCCGGCAATGCTGTCTTCCTCAGTGACCAGATGGGCCAACTCCTACAGAATTGTCCACAGCCATTATTCTGTGCATCAGGCTGTGCAATTGATTTCACGATAACAAACAAGAGGGAAAGGGCTGTCAGGCTTGACTGCCTCCTGTCAATGCAGGAGCCCTGGAAGAATGTAATTCAGAAAATTTTTGTCAATTTGGGTGAACTAGGGTGAAATCCTGACAGGGTGATTCTTTACTTGTCATTCAGTTTGAAGGTGCAGTGGGGAATCTTCTCTTGGGTGCATGGGCAGTGACTGGCCTGGCCAAAACAGTGCATTGTGACGCATGGTTCAATTTCACAGGCAACTTCCATGAAGTACTTTGTTTTCTAAGCAGAGAAGAATAGAAAAGGTGGAAGTGAAGGATTGAGTTTATTTTAAAAGCCTATCCGAAATATTCCATTTCTCTCAGAATTCCTTCCTTGCCTTTCACATTGTAAACTTATTTACCTGTCAGTTTATAAATTTCAGTTATCTACAGAATACAAAATTTCCTCTCTGTTTGTAATCAAATAATCAGTGGAGGAAATGAAGAAACTAATGTCTCAGGAACAAGAACGCATACTCTGTAAGCATCACCGCAGTTATATTTTGACTTGCGTAGGGTAAATCAGGTTACAACAATTGTGTCATGTACAGATGGATTTAAAATCATGCATCAGGCTGTGCTAAATCATGTGAAAAGTGTTTGAATGAAAACATTAATTACATCTCATAGGTAAACATAAAAGAAACTAGACAAGTCATGCTTTCGTTTTGTTTAATACTAGAAATGTCAGAGCTACTTGACTACAAATTCCCTGGGGCTGCTTTGTTTTGTCATATTTCATCTCCTGTACAACTTCATGAACATTTAGGTTGTTGCTCTATGATTTAAAAATAATGATGATGTCAAAGTGTTTTTTTCCCAAGCTCTTGCTAAAACTTTAATATAGCAACTTAGGGGCCCACTAGAATAAAAGGTAGTGTCCTGTTCAACATATCGTGAGTGCTCAGGTGCCTATTGGATAGAAGTAAATCTATGGAATAAAAGATAAGCCAGCAACAAGTCACAGACTAGTAAATAATACAAGATGCAAGTGAGGATTATTCTACTAAATTAAATGGATTTTCTATTTTGAATATTTAAAAATGAATCAAATCAAAACAATCAAAATAAACAAAGGAAATTGTGTTATATGGTTTTAGATTAAGCTGTAGCATTAAAATCGTTCAGTACCTATGTTGTTTTATAATTAGATAGAAGGTTATAAAAGATACAGTTTGTGTCTTCAAGGAGTTTACATTATAGTATTCATTTAATAAAGTTTTGAGCTCCCAGTAAAGGGATATATTGGCACTTTATTGGGATTTCTGAAAATTATGTTAAATCTGAGACATTAGGAGATTTTTTTTTTTTATTTGTGGTATTTGGTTATATATCATAAAAAGCTTAATTTTCTCTTTTGGCCTTAATAAATGTATGTTCATAATTTTATTTCGTTGAAATATTTCCTGTTGTATACCATCAATGGTTTCAAAATAATCATGAATGATTCATACTTTTAGTATATTTTAAAGCATAATTATAAGTGATTAATATTTCATAAGAAATAACATTCTGCAGCCCCCAATGAAATTTGATTTGAGATTCACTAAAAGTTAAAGTTAATTTTGAAAATAATGTGAAAATTTCAAGTACAATAAATACAATCTTAATTAATTTACATTACAGCTGCTTATTTATAGATAGGTCAGTAAGATTTGCATATCCTTTTCATGTTGTTTATTAAATTTGGCATTTGTCAAGGTAGAGTGATCAATTTGGTGAAATGTTTTCTTCTGCAGTTCCTGAAATAATAATTTGACTTAGTCAAGATGAATGATATTTTTATATATTGTTGAATTACATTTGCTAATATTTCATTAAGTATATTTGCATCCATGTTCATAAAAAATATTGACCTGTAGCTATCTTTTCTTGCAATGACATCATAAAATGAGCTAAAAGGTAGTTCCTTCTTTATTTTCCAGAAGATTTTTGTGTAGATTTGGCACTATTTCCTTTTTTGTGTTGATAGACTTCAATAAAAAAGCCATCTGGACTCAAAGTTTCCTTTGTGGGACTATCATGAATTGCAGACTCAAGTTTTGTAAAACATGTAGGGCAATTCAGCTTTTGTATTTATTCTTTGACAATTTTGACAACTTGTGCTTTCCAAGAAATTTGCACTCTTCATCTAAGTAGTTGAATTTATTGTCACAAAATTATTCACAATATAGCCTTTTTACACTGTAATGTCCGAAGGATCTGAAATGATGGCTTCTCTTAAATTTGATACTGTCCTTTTATTTTGCTTTTATCAGTCTAGCTAGAATGTTATAAATTTTGTTGCTTTTTAACTATGAACCTGTTTTAGTTTCATTTTTGTCTTCTCTATCGCTTTTCTGTTTTCCGTTTGGTTGATTTATACCCTCAGCTTTATTATTTCCTTCTTTCTACTAGCTTTAGATTGACTTTGATCATCTTATTCTAGAGTCTCGTAATGGAAGCTTAGGATAGCGATTTTAGGCTTTTTTCTTTCCTCTTTTCAAATATAAATATTTAAAGCTGTAACTGTCTTCTAAGCAATGTTTTAGCTGTGTTACACAAATATATCTTGGTGAATTTATTTTCATTTAATACAAAATGTTTTCTAATTTTTCTTATGATTTTCTCATATGAAATGTATTATTTGAAGAGTGTTAATTTCCAAATATTTGTGAAGAATCTAGATTCATTATTGTTTCTGATTTTAATTTGTATTCATTTTGATCAGAGAGCATGCTTTGTATTATTTCAAATTTTTAAAATGTGTTGTTCTCTGACTCCAAATATAATATACTTTGGTAAATGTTCCGTATGCAACTGAATAGACTGTGAATTCTGTTGTTGACTGTGATGTTCTACAAATGTCAAGTAGGCCGAATTGTTGATAGTGTTGTCTAGGTCTTCTATATGATTATTAGTTATTGGTCTACTTCTACTGATGAATTTTGAATTGTTCAACAATTATTTTTCCATTTCTCTTGAAAGTTGTCTCAAGTTTTTCTTCTTATATTTTGCTTTATTGTTTTGTATACATATTTTGTATTTTTACATATTTTAAGAGTGTACTTTTGAAACTAGTTCTTTTATCACTAAACACTTCTTTATCTTGGCACTATATCATAATTGCCATTTTGTCTTACAGTAATAAGGTAAGTTTGGATGTTTCGTAATTAGGGTTTAAACAATTTTTTTCTTCCATTTGTGAAGTCTAAATTTTAATTTAAATAATAAACACATAGTAGACATCATATAATTGACTTTTATTATTTTACTTTTAATTACTAAAAAATCTTTTGGTTTCTCTTTTCCAGGTATTACACTCTTGCAATAGCCAATGTCCAATATTATTTTTTAAATTGTGTCCATTCATCTATTTTTTTAATGATGAGAGGACAAATCTCCTGAGAGTTACTTCTTCATGACAGAGTAGAAACCTTGTGCTTTGTGTTTTATTTTAATTATTATTCAAGTAAAATGTACTATATAATATTAGAAAACACATANAGGTAAGTTTGGATGTTTCGTAATTAGGGTTTAAACAATTTTTTTCTTCCATTTGTGAAGTCTAAATTTTAATTTAAATAATAAACACATAGTAGACATCATATAATTGACTTTTTATTATTTTTACTTTTTAATTACTAAAAAATCTTTTGGTTTCTCTTTTTCCAGGTATTACACTCTTGCAATAGCCAATGTCCAATATTATTTTTTAAATTGTGTCCATTCATCTATTTTTTTAATGATGAGAGGACAAATCTCCTGAGAGTTACTTCTTCATGACAGAGTAGAAACCTTGTGCTTTGTGTTTTATTTTTAATTATTATTCAAGTAAAAATGTACTATATAATATTAGAAAACACATATTGTGAGACAAGTGAGGCAGAAATATGAATTTATGAGTAAAATATAATGATGTAAAATTCTAATTATTAGGGAGAAATATTTATATTTAAAATGTGTATGGGTGTATTTAAAAATCAATAGATATTTAGATTACTTTGGATGCTCTTTAAATTCTCACCTAAATATTTTATTTGACAATAGCAATGACGTGCAATATTCTGAAGATTCTATCATTTTCATATATTTGTTTATGATGACTTTTAAAATCAAGTTTAAATGCATTGTGGTTACATTGATTTTCCTCCTTCTTTTAAGAATCCTTAATTGAAGACCACTGTGTACCACAAAATGTTTTTGTCAGGTAGCAACAAGATGCCTTGTTGGAGAATATTTTAGTTAAAGAATGAGTTGTAATCAAAGACAAGACAAAATGTGAAAATGAGTCTTTTATATTCAGAGAACAGGAAGAAGCCTTAATGTCCTGGTTTGAAATGACTTACTATGAAGGCAATAGAGGTATGTATACACACTCAAACACATGTAAGATATACACATTTATATATTACACCACTATATATGTGTGTGTGTGTGTGTGTGTGTATATATCTCATGTGACCGTTTACACATGATTTTAGATTTTATTCTGTGATAAAGTGGATGGTACTATAGGTCTTCGGGCAAACAAAATACCATGATAAGATATTATCTACATAAAGATTAACTTAGTGATATACAAAAATGAATGTTGATGGGAAGAAGGGTAGGTAGAGAGATTATTGCAGTTTTGGGCTGTAGATCTGGGAGGAAAGCCAAAGAATGAATGACGAAAGTATTTTGAACTTAAATATAGAAATTATACATGTAAACTCAAGATTTTAATTTCTCCTTTGAAAACTGTTATGAATAAACATTTGTAGCAGAACTGTATAAGCAAATATTTTTGAATGTTTAGAGGAGGATAGCAAATTGTTCCTAAAGTTATATTTTATTGTATCTTGCTGATCCTTTCATATAGTAAGCATAAAAAGGTTTTGTTAGCCTAACCCCGGCCACAGTCACTTTTCTCAGGTGACCCTGATTTACCTGGCTCTTGTAAGACTTCAGGCATCAAGAAAAGTTTTGGTAGGCCTGAAGTCATCTGGTAAAATTCCTGTGTGTTTGGTACTTAAATGCTTCAACTAAAATGAATTGAAGCAAATTTTTAACTAATATTGTAACTGTATCTATATTTTTATCTATGACAATTGTTAAAGTTTTTCCAATCCAAACTTTAGTAGCTTAAAATAACAATGTATTATTTATGACAGTTCTTTTGGATTGACTAGTCAGTTCTACTGTTTTATTGCATCATTTCTGCTGAGGCTGTGGCATGAAAGGAAAGTCTAAAATGTCATCACTCACATTACTGAGAACTGATCCTGGCTTCTGGCTGAAAATTCAGTTGGTGGTAGTAGCAAAGGGCGTTAGTTCCCCACCATTTGTAAATCACTTTGCCGCTGCCTAGGCTTCCTCACAACATGGTGATCTAAGGGTAGTTGAACTTCTTACAATACGTCTGGCTTTCAAGAAAAGGAGAAACTGCTAGACTTTCTTAAGTTTTTATTCTGAAACCGGAGGAGTGTCAATGTTGTTGCATTCTATTGGTAAAAGCTAGTCATAAGATGTGGCCCAAGTCACAGAGACAAGTGTGTATCAGTGTGTAAACACCAGGATGTGGTTCAATGGGGAAAACTAAAGATGCAGTCTAATGTTCTACAAATAAAGACCATCACTGTTTTCTTTCTTCAATGACTTCTCTAGCTCTTGGTTACAGTTCTGAAAGATCATACTTTATAAGTATGATCACCTTATAAGATCAACATTATAAATTAACTAAGCCTGACTTTCCAGAAATTTCTAAGGTAAAACACTTTTCTTAAAAATTTTGATTTCATGGGGCATTATAAATCTTAAACATTAGAATATAAAGAAATCAATATTCTTTACGTGAATATAAAATATATTTTTGAAATATTGAAGCAAATTT
Source organism: Rhinopithecus bieti (assembly GCF_001698545.2). Taxonomy (NCBI): domain Eukaryota; kingdom Metazoa; phylum Chordata; class Mammalia; order Primates; family Cercopithecidae; genus Rhinopithecus; species Rhinopithecus bieti. The sequence goes on along the minus strand of NW_016804554.1, from coordinate 326,820 downwards.
TTATTAAGAATTGCATTTTCATAATCTCCTTGAAAACTGCTTTAAACCATGTACTAATGTTTTCCACTGCTGAGAGCGACTAATTCATCATATTGTGGTGTGTGTGTATGTGTGTGCATGTGTGTGTGTGCACACGACATATATATTATCATATATCATGTATTATTATTTATATCCTTGTGATGTCACTGAATTATATAAATAAAAGTGAAAATTTAATTAACATTGTTCAAAATAAACTTTATCAATTTTCTTCAATTCATGGAAAGAATACTTTTAGCCTTTTTTAGAGGCTCACAAATTATGATTTTAATTTGGCAGGTGTTATTTTTTGTATTTTATATTTGTATTTTGTATTTTATATTGTGAAAGAAAACACAATTTGTATGAATAGTAAGTAGAAACATGACACACTCCAAAATCTTTGTCAGCTAAATAGTTTATACTTTTCTACTTGCTAATCTCTATTCTCAAAAAAGTAAATAAACTATCTTCACCAAACAACAAGGCCACAGAAGCACAGAAATGGCAGTCAGTCTTTTATTTTTATATTCAATACAACTATAGCCAAGGGACCTGTATTTTTGTATCTGCTTAATATCACATGTATGAACAGTGAATGCAAATGCTGCTGACAGTTTACAAAGTTAAGTATACCTTGAGAGTTTTACTTTGTTTGAGGATTTTTCAGTTTACTAAGACAAAAATTGCTTTTGGCACTTTAAATGTGGTCACATTGTTTAGATACACATCCTCAGGAGTCCTAAATCACAGATATGTATCTTAAATGTCATTGGGGACTGTCTGTGTTAATCCATCCTTTTTTAGATGAACATGCCCTTGGCAGTTCTATTCAGAATTCAATGATGCTGTTTAATTGACAATTTAAAATTTGCAACATGCAATGCCTCTATCCCTAACCCCCAAACCATATTTATATCTCTTGTAAGTCACAAGCAGGCCAAGGACACTGAGGTCTTTAAGTTTCAAGAACCTGTGGGATCTGGAATGTATATCAGCCTATACATATGTAACCTGCTGAGAAATAGCAGTGGTGCAGAAAAATACGATTCTATTCCTTGATCAGTATAAGTTAAATGGTTCTTTATTTCCTCCCTTTCATTATGTATTTCTGGCTCAATGCTGTGAAACCTACTGACAGTAAATCCCTAGAAACTACGGTATGAGAGAGAAGAATTGGTTTACTTGTAGGGAAATTGCAATTGCCTCCTACAGTTTTTTAGGGATACAATTTGCAGACCACTTGCACTGAGTGTAATCTTTACCAAGGACAATTTTTTTGTTGTTTGTGATGGAATTTAAGAGTCCTTCTGAATATGCAAGAGAGGAGGAATTTTGTAACAGAAGGAGTTTGCTGTTATCTTAATAACAAAAATAAAATAACTATAACGATTTATAACGTCTTAGGTTGCTAATAGCTAGAGGGATAAAATAAAAGAAGGAGCAGTTCATGAAAATAATAAAGACAGAAAACAACTTACTGAATAAGAAAAAATAAGCAAAATATATGGTCATCATCTAAAATTTCATACACAAACATGAAAATTTACCTTTTCAATAATTTCACAGTTTTATTATAACACTAATGCAATTATTTTATTTAATTTCACTGTAAGAGTTGTTTAAAATGGAATAGTCATCTCTGCCTGTACTGTGTGGTTCAATAATTATTGCTTCTGTCAGAGACTTAAAAAATAGAAAGGTTAAAAAAGTGATGATGAGAAAGCCAGTATTTTAAGGATGCCTTAATTATATACACATTTAGAAGAAAGTAAGAAGATTAAGCAAAAAGTTCAGCAACTGAATGTTTAAAATCATTTTTGATGAAAATATTAACCATTATTATTTGCAGATGACAGCGTGTTGCACACAGAGAACACTATGGAGTAATAGATAAAGCAAGTGAATATATGAAAAAAGTATGGATTAAAATTTAAGAATAAAAAATATAAGAACTTTATATGTATTTTAAAACTATACCTAAAACAACTGTAATAGCCTCTTCATTTTTTAATCTTGAAGTAGAGATATATTAGGGAAGGAAGCCTGCCTTAACACCTTTAAAATTTTCCTGAGGAGTAGGTGAGATATTTAATTAGAGCATTTTCTAAAACTCAAAACATAGTTCACTTTTGCCTAAAATAGAATAACTGATACAAGACTTAGTCACTCAAAGTTTTTTAAAATACCACAGAAGCAGACAAAATATATGTAGCAATTCTTTCTTAGGCATTGGACAAGAGTCAATATAGGACCGTTATTCTTTACATAAGGGAAATATGTGAGATTTTTACCTCGCTTTGTGCCTGAGAGCATTTTTCTGACTGTGGCCCCTGGAAGAGAAGCATAAGAGAATGTGATGATCTCTCTGATGTTAGTAGGCATAGAGAGGATTCCTTGGAAACTGAAGCAGCTGAAACTCATAGGTAGAATTCTGAAGAAAAAAGAGTTGCTAAGGATGTTAGATTAGATAAAAATTCAAGAAGGGCTTCCACATGAGTTCGTGATTAATGTCTGGGGTGTTTGTTCACAGGGTAAGACTCTGCAAGGTTGAGAAGGAGTAGGTGTTGCTGAGATAAAAAATAAACCAAGATTCCTGAGGTAACATGTTGTTCAACCCAGATAGAGAGGCCAACATTCAAATTTAGGAGATGCAGAGAATCCCCACAAAATACTTAACAAGAAGTTCATCCCCAAGACACATAACCATCAGATTCTCTAAGGTCAAAATGAAAGTAAATGTATAAAAGGCAGTTAGAGAAAAAGAACAGATAACCTACAAAAGGAATCCCATCAGACTAACAGTGGAACTCTCAGCAGAAACCCTACAAGCCAGAAGAGATTAGGATCCTATATTCGACATTATTAAAGAAAATAAATTCCAACCAATAATCTCACATCTGGCCAAACTAAGCATCATAAGCAAAAAAAAAAAAAAAGATCCTTTTCTGACAAATAAACGCTGAGGAAATTTGTTACCACCATATGTGCCTTACAAGAGCTCCTGAAGAAAGCACTAAATATGGAAAGGAAAGACCCTTACCAGCCATTACAAAATCAGACTTAAGTACAGAGACCAGAGACACTATAAAGCAACCACACTAACAAATATGAATAATAAACAGCTAACAACATGACGAAAGGATCAAATCCACACATACCAATACTAACCTTGAATGTAAATGGGCTAAATGCCTACATAAAAGGCACAAGAGTAGCAAGCTGGATAAAGAAGTAACACCCAATGCTATGGTATCTTCAAGAGACCCATTTCAAATGCAATGACATCCACAGGCTCAAAATAAAGGAATGGAGAAACATCTACTAAGCATGGAAAATAAAGATAAAAGCAGGGTTTGAAATTCTAATTACAGACAAAAGAGATTTCAAACCAACAACGATAAAAAAAGAAAAAAAAGACAAAGAAGGGTATTATATAATGGTAAAGTGTTAAATTTAACAAGACCTAACTGTCGTGAATATATATGCACCCGACACAGGAACACCAAAATTCATAAAGCAAATTATTAGAGAACTTCAAAGAGACTTAGACTCCCACACAATAATAGTGGGAGACTTCAACACCCCTGTGAGAATAAAATATCACTGAGGCAGAAAATTAGCAAATATATTCAGGACCCAAACTCAACACTGGACCAAATGGATATGCTAGATATCTACAGAACTCTCCACTCAAAAACAAGAGAATATACATTCTTCTCATCTACACATGGCACATACTCTAAAATTGACCACATAATGAAACATAAATCAATCCTCAGCAAACAAAAAGGGACAAAAATCATATCAACCACTCCCTCGATGATAGCAAAACAAAGCTATAATTCAAGACTAGGAAACTCACTCAAAAGCATACCATTACATATGAATTAAGCAACCTGCTCTTTAATGACTTTGGGGTAACCAAAATTAGAGCCCCACTGAGGGAGATAGAGACACACACCAAAAATAAATAAATAAATAAAATTCAAAAGATCAAAGAGCCAGATTCTTTTTTTTTTTTTTTTTTAAAAAATGAATAAGATAGACCACTAGCTAGATTAATAAAGAAAAAGAGAGAAGATCCAAATAAACACAATCACAAATGACAATGGGGATATTACCACTGACCACAAAGAAATACAAATAACCACCAGAGACTGTTAAGGACATCTACATGCAAGCAAACTAGAAAATCTAGAAGAAATGGATAAATTCCTAGACTCACACCATCCCAGGACTGAACCAGGAATAAACTGAATCCCTGAAAAGACAAAATTAAATCAGTAATAGTCTACCAACCAAAAAAGAAAAGCCCAGAACCAGACAGATTTGAAGTTGAATTTTTTCAGATATACAAAGAAGAACTGGCACCATTACTACTTAAATTGTTATTAAAAAACAAAACAAAAAAACATTGAGAGGGGGCCTCTCCCCAAACTCAGTTTATGAGGCCAGAATCATCCTGATAACAAAACCCCACACAGACACAACAACAACAAAAACAACAACAAACTTCAGGTTAATATCCTTCATGAACATTGAGGCAAAACTCTTCAATAAAATACTTGCAAACTGAATTAAGCAGCACAGAAAATAAAAAAAAAAAAACAAAAACTAAAAAAACGAATCAACCACGATCAGATAGGCTTTATCCCTGAGATGCAAGTTTGTTTCAACGTACACAAATCAATAAATATGATTCATCACATAAACAGAACTAAAGACCAAAACCAAATGATCATCTCAGTAAATTCAGAAAAGTCTTTGGTAAAATTCAACATTCATTCATGTTGCAAACTATCAATAAACTAGGTATTGAAGGAACACACCTCAAAATAATAAGAGCCATCTATCTCAAACCCACAGCCAACATCATACTGAATGGGCAACAACTGGAAGTATTCCTGTTGAAAATTGGCACAAGACAAAGATGCCCTCTCTCACCACTCCAATTCTACATAGTATTGGAAGTCTTGGCCAGAGAGGTCAGGCAAGAGAAATAAATAAATGACATCCAAATACAAAGACAGGATGTTAAACTATCCCTGTTTGCAGATGACATGATTCTATATTTGGAAAACCCCATATAGTCTCAGCCAAAAATCTCCTTAAGCTGATAAACAACTTCAGCGAAATTTCAGGATACAAAATCAATACACAAATTCACTAGCATTCCCATGCACCAATAACAGCCAATCAAAGAGCCAAATCAGGAATGCAGTGCTATTCACAAATTGCCACAAAATAAATAAAATACATAAGAATACAGCTAACTAGAGAGTTAAAAGATTTCTACAATGAGAATTACAAAACATTCCTCAAAGAAATCGGAGATTACAGAAACAAATGGAAAAATATTCCATGTTCAGAGTTAGGAATAATCAACGTCATCAAAATGACCATACTATCCAAAGCAATGTACTCATTCAATGCTATTCTTATTAAACCACAAATGACATTCTTCAGAGAATTAGAAAAAAAATATATTTTAAAATATGGAACCAATAAAAAAAAAAAGAGCCCGAACAGCCAAGATAGTCCTAAGCAAAAAGAACGGAGCAGAAGGCACCATGCTAACTAACTTCAAACCATAACATAGGACTAGCATAACAAAAACAATATAGTACTGGCACTAAAGTAGATACATAGACAAATGGAACAAAATAGAGATCCCAGAAATAAAGCTGCACACATACAACCATTTGATCTTCTAAAGCTGACAAAAGCAATGGAGAAAGGACTCCTGATTCCATAAATGTATAGCTATTCCATAGCAGGGATAACTGGCTAGTCATACGCAGAAAATTGAAATTGGACTCTTTGCTTACATCACATACAAAAATCAACTCAAGATGGGTTAAAGAGTTAAATGTAAAACTCAAAATTATAAAACCCTGGAAGACAACCTAGGAAATACCATTTAGGGTACAGGGCCTGGCAAAGGTTTCATGATGAAAGTGACAAAGTTTTCATGATGAAGGTGCCAAAAGCAATTGCAACAAAAGCAAACATTGACAAATGAGTTCTAATTAAATTAAAAAGCTTCTGCATAGCAAAACAAATTATCAGCAGGGTAAACAGACAACCGACAGAATGGGAGAAAATTTTTGCAAACCCTGCATCTGACAAAGTTCTCATATCTGGCATCTATAAGGAACTTAAACACATTTACAAGAAAAAAAAAAAAAAAAACAATCCCATTAAAAAGTGGACAAAGGACATCAACAGACACTTTTGGAAAGAAGACATAGTTGTGGCCAACAAGCGTATGAAAAAAAGCTCAATGTCACTGATAATTACAGAAATGCAAATCAAAACCACAATAAGATACCATCTCACACCAGTCAGAATGACTATGATTAAAAAGTCATAAAATAATAGATATTGGTGAGATTGTGGAGAAGAGGGAATGTTCATACACTCTTGGGAGTGTAAATTAGTTCAACCATTGTGGAAAACAGTGTGGCAATTCCTCAGAGCTAAAAGCAGAAATTTCATTCGACCTAACAATCCCATTACTGGGTATATACCCAAAGGAATATAAATCATTTTATTATAAAGACACATGCACATATATGTTCACTGCAGCACTATTCACAATAGCACAGACATGGAATTAACCTAAACGTTCATGAATGGAAGAACGAATAAAGATAATGTGGAACATATACATGGAATACTATGTGTCCACAAAAAATAACACAATCATGTCCTTGCAGGAACATGGATGGTGCTGGAGGTCATTATCCTTAGCAAACTAATACAGAAACAGGAAACCAAATACCATGTGTTTTCACTTAAAAGTGAGAGCTAAATTATGAGAACACGTGTACACATAGAGGGGAACAGCATACCCTGGGAGATGTCAGAGGGTGGAGGGTGAGAGGAGTTAGAGGAGCAGAAAAAATAACTACTAGGCTTAGTCCTACATCACGAAATAATTTGTACAACAAAACCCCATAACACAAGTTTCCCTCTATAACAAATCTTCACACGTATCCCTGAGCCTAAAATAATATATTTTTTTATTTGTTTGTTTTTGAGACAGAGTCTCACTCTGTCACCCAGGCTGGTGTGCAATGGCAGGATCTCAGCTCACTGCAACTTCCCCTGATAATATTCTAAAACAAACAAACAAACAAACAAATAAAAAATCAGAACGCTGAGCAAAATTGTTAGATCTAAATTGAATTGAATATTCCAAAGTGTCCAAAAGCACTTGGACATATTTAATAAACTAGTCTGAAACACAAAAAAAGAGCTGCAATGTTCAAAAAAATAGAAAATAAAAGCTTTAAGTACTCAATAGCACATAAAATAACTTCTACAGTACAAAATCAAAATTGTTATGATAAAAAATGTCCTGACCTGCAGGACAGTCGAACGGGCCCTGGAAGGGGGAGTGGGAATGGAGGAGACAAGAAAACACAAGAAATGGAGACAAGACAAATAGCCTGATCAAGTCTCGTTTATTGAGTGTAGGGTCATACCTTATATAGGCTGGCAGGGGAAGAGGTTGGGCCAGGGCGGTGACTGGGGGGCCCGGTCTTCTCAAATTACAATCGCGCATGCGCCGTGGGTATGTACTGGTCCCGGGCGCGGAATCGCGCCTGCGCCCTGGGCTGCATATCTTCCTGGGCGGGAAAATGTTTCCGCGCGCGCGCGGGAAAGGTTGGCACGGGCGGTAACAGTTTTGGCGCCCGCGGGAGAAACTTAGGCGCGCGCGGGAGAAACTTAGGCGCCCGCGGGAAAAGCTTTGGGCGCGCGCGAGAAGGGTTTGTAAATAAAGAACCCAGGAATGTGCCCTCTTGTCTCCGCTTTGCCGAGATCAAGCAACAGAGGTCGGCTAATTCCGGGCCTCATGGCTCCGGACAAAAAAAACACAATTTACTCTTCTGAGATATATTAGAACATTAAATACAAAAGAACAATAGCTAAATTGTACCAAAATAAATACATAATCTTATTGAATAAAACCTAAATGCCTAGAGACATTCAACTTAGCATCATTAATAAGAGGAATTAGATCAAATGCTCAACAGAAAACTTATGAAGAGATAAATTATTATGACTAATGTCTTAGTTGATTATCATGTAGATTTTCAAGACAATGTTAATATTTCAAACATGAAAAATGCTTTTGTTATGCTAGGTGACTTTAGTGAAATGTATTATACAAAGTTTGGCTTATCTGTTAAAAAGGAAAATAAAAAAAAAAAGAAAGGAAGGAACGAATTAAGGACTTAAACCCTCGGAATAATATGTTAGAAACGCAGGTAAGTTATATTTAATTCTTTGTTTTTTTTCTGTATTATCAAATTGTTATGAGCAGCATATATTGCTTTGGTAATGTGTTTTGAAATTGTATTTCTTGGAATCCTGCTTGCAATTTTTCACTTTGGTGCTCTTTTATAATTCTTATATCAAATTCTATTTTTTTTAATTAAGTTAAAATTAGATTATACCTGAAAACTTGAGAGCAACTTTTTCATAAATGGGATGGAGGAAACCATAAGGAGCCATTACCAACAGGAAGCATAGAAGCAAAAGCTTTGACATTAATCTATGATCAAAATCGTTCCCACTAAGAGCCATAAAATATATTATTGAAGCAGTTTAGGTCAGCTTATGGGAGAAACGAAACTTCTGTCCAGGCCCTTGGAGAGGGTCCCTACCACTCATACTTTCCCAAATAAAAGTGACCCCCTTAGACAAGCTTGCTTTAATTCAATGTACTTACATAGGTATATACTTCCTTTTTGCAGTTTGAAGGGCAGATTTAATAATTAAATAGTTACTTTTATTATATAAGTAATTCAGATATCTAAGTGGTTGTGGTCAAAGATGCAGGTGGAGAACAAGAATGTAATTAGAGGGATTTGGCCAGACTAGCAAGGTAAAATAAATGTCTCTTTGTCAAAGACATCATGTTGTTGATTAATACTCTGTATGAAATTGTTTCTAATATAGTTGTTTTATACATTTATAGAAATGTATTTACTTATTTATTTTTTACTCATACATACATAGTCCTCTTCTACCCCTTACCCCATGTTAATATTTAAGCTATTGATATAATCAAAGATACATAAAATATTGGTATAGTTTGCAGGAACTTGTAATCACAAGCCTAAGTTTGTCGTTAATTTATTTATATATCACTCATTTACAACACACTTTATATAAACTAAAAGTATGCTGGTTGATACAGACACAAGGTTTAAAATTTCTGTTCTTAAAAGTTTAGGCCCATTGTAGAGGACAAGTTGTAAACCAATGATGGCATTTCTAGATGTTTTCCTAGAATCCTGCGTTAAGGCAGAGAAGGACGAGATCATCATTAAGTCAGTTAGGGATGGCTTCACAAGAACATTCTTGAGTTGAGTTATGTGGGAATAAAAGATATCCATCAAAGAATTAAAGAAGTACAGTATAGGCAGAGGACCCACATTACACAAAAATCTTGAATCTTAAAATTGAATGGCAAGTTCAGGGACGTGAAAATGCTTCTGTATGTAGGAGGATAGAAGAGCAATCATGAGTCAGAAGGAATTGATCCACAGAGGTCCTTAAGAATCAGATTTAGAAGGACCTTATGTGCCATAATAAGAAACTCAGTTTTATTCAGAGAGAAATGTGAAGTGATCTGTATATTCTGAATAATAGCTAATAATAATAACAGATGTAATATTTACTGTTAATTTAGTATCCAACATTGACAAGAGCTTTTCTTTCTTCAATATCTTAATTGTCACAATAATCTTATACTAAGGAGAGAGCAAGAGAATATTTCGGTTAGTGCTTTTGAAAACAACTTTAGTATTAGTTTGGAGACAGTGTGAAGAGAAGCATACCTAGAAGTATAAATAATAACTACTTAGGAGGATTGTCACTTTCCAGATATATAGAATGAAGAGACAGTGGGTTTGACAAGGAAGGCAAAAAATCTAGTTCTGATTCAGATTTTGGGGCGCTACCTACTTTTACCTCTTAGTGAGTCTTTAATTTCTTGCCAGTAAAGGAGGAAAATTGAACTGGAAAGGCTTCAAAAGACTCTATTATTTAATTAAGTTTTTCTTGAAAGCAGACCTTGAGACAATGATTTGGGTGCAGGCAGTATATTTGTAAAGTAATTCTAATTGGAAAAGTAAAAACAGGAAGAAAAAAAAAGGTCAGCAAAGGATACATGGTGAATAGGTTTTTGCCAAGGGCAACTATAACTTAGTTCCATGGGAATCCTCCGAGGAATCTTATGACATATACCTCAAAATTACCCCATATGGAACAGGAAACTGGAATACTTATCTACTAAATTCCATAGCTTACTATCTGAGGATTGCCCCTGGAGGAATTCACTCTTCTGAACTTGTGAGTTACCCTGCCCTTGGGTTGATTAAGCTACACATAGCATTGGAGAGAGCCTTCAGGAAAAGAAGTAGAAAGACACCTGTCTTTGAGATGGAAAGAAGTTGTGATTGGGAACTTTTCTGTGCATCTGAGGAGACAAAGGGGCCCCACAGGTACTCCAAGAAGAATGAAGAACACCTGCTATTTGTTCTTCCAATGTTTTAATGGCCTTGTTGGATCTTTACCTCTTCAGCATAACTTTCCCATAGCCAACAGTGTCAGCCATAGCACTCAGAAATTACTCTCCATTCCTGAGTAGGCAATAGTACTCTGAGGTTTTAGGAGGATACTATCACGCCACATTCCTAACTCAAGCTATTTATGGAACATAGATTCTCACTGTGGGCCCCAGGGAGTAGCAAGTGATCCTCAGCTAAGCTTATCCACTATTAATTCAGAGTCAGCAGAAGAATTAAGCTCTCTGCTATGATCTGAATGTGTTTGGCTGAATTCATGTGTTGAAACGAAAAAGCTAATGTGGTAGTATTAACATGTTGCACCTTTAAGAGGTGATTAAGTAATGAGAGCAGAGCCCCTCAAGGTTAGGATTAGGGTTCTTATAAAGGGTTTACAAGAATGAATTTCTTCCCATTCATTTCTTCTGACTTGTGAGACACATACAACTTCCATCTTGGAAGTAGGGAACAGGCCCTCATGAAGCACCCTACTTGCTGGTGCCTTAATCTTGGACTTTACAGCCTCCAGAACTATGAGAAAATATATGTGTTATCTTTATGCATTATTCAATCTGTGGCATTTATTATATAGTAGTACACAAATGGACTGAAATCCTCCTAAAAAAGTTAATTTGAGGACTTTTGCTTGGATTAATGCAACAAAATTGATTTCTCTTATTCAAATTTACAGCAGAACTATCTTGTCTTGAGAGTTGCTGGTTACCATCCTGCAATGTGAATAAAAAGTTGTCAGTGTTTGCAGGTAAAATAGAATACAGTGACCCTTCAACAACATAGAGGTTAGAGACACCAATCCCTCACACAGTTGAAAATCCATGTATACATTTAGGTCCCAAAAAACATAAATACTAGTATCTCACTATTGAGCAGAAGCCTTATCCATAATATAAACAATTTGATTAATGCTTATTTTGTATGTCATATGTATTGTATACTCTTACAATAAAGTAAGCTAGAGGAAAAGAAATGTTACTAAGAAAATCATAAGGATGAAAAAATATACTTACCATTCATTAAGTTGAAGTAGATCACCATAGGGCTCTTTATTTTTGTTTTCTTCCCTTAAGTAGGCTAAGGAGAAAGAGGAGGGGTTGGTCTGGTTATCTCAGGGGTGGTAGAGGTAGAAGAAAATCTGTGTACATGAGGACCTGCACAGTTCATACCTGGGTTGTTCAAAGGTCAACTGTATACAGAACTTTTAAATACTTACTAGATTTTGATAGTAGAGATTAATGATACTTTAGCTGTACTCTTAACAATCTAAGTTTGTCTTGATTAAAGGCTGGATACTTCAAGTATAGATATGAATCAAGGTAACATCATTTAAATCTCAAATCGAGCTATCTCAAAACATGTCTGCCATAAATCGTTTTTCTCACCTTTGTGAGCCAATAATTTCCCATTTAAGCAATACATTAAGTTTTTGTTCTTGAAACTAAAAAAAAGTTTAATGCATTAATGTGTTTCATATTTTAAATTAAATCTCTTGTTTATTAAATCTTAAATTTTCAAAAGCCTAGATGTATTAGAGTTTGAGATTAAAAAATAATTAAAACCTTCTTCCTGATAGAAAATATTTTTTATAAAACATGCTGTTGTAAATGATTGTCTATAAACAGTGCCTATTTTATCAATTCAAAACTATATTTTAAACGATCATTGACACTAAGAACACATTGTTCTACCAACCAGCCTAGTTCTATTCAATGGGTTAAGCTTTCCTCAAAAAACTGTTCTGAGGTAATAATCTTTCTAGAATTTCCCATTTATAACACTATTTTAATTCAACAAGAAATTATTTAAGGTTTGCAAGATTTAAAGAAAAAGTCTCATACTTAAGGGTTCACTCTCCCAAATGGGGTGAGGAGGAGGACATGTTAGTCTGGAGGTACTTAGAAGCTACCTTTATACATATATAAGGCAGTTTCCCTTTCATTATTTTAGTTCTTGAGATTTTAATTTATATTTTTCTATTCTAAGTTTTAGTTAGTGACTTTTAAATGCATCTAGATGGGCATATTTTTATTGTTTTTGAACTTTTTTTTAATTAAAGAAAGAATAGAATCAAATTTAGACATGCCGTCTTTACCATCTTTTAGCAGAGAAAGTTCTTAGCTGGACTTTTGGGCTTTATTTAGACCCACATATTGCCATGTATGTATCATAAGTTGGTGTCTGAGATTATAACTCCAAGACCTAAGGAAACATAGGGAAAGTGCATTTTTTGGAAAGAATAAATTACTTAAATTTTCTGTCTATAATGTTCCAAAGTAGAAGAATATTTACTAGAATAAATTACTCTCATTTTGTGGAACATATGTATTTGTTCAAATATGAACAAAATTTAAAATTTTGAGATCTAAATTTACTTCTAATTTTCATATTGGGATGGAAAACTAAATAGAAGAATGTTCTGTGCATGACTCTATAGTCTTTGTAACAAATGTATGAAAAATTGTTTGTAGGTATATCAGATTACATAATTAATAATAGAGATGTCTGAAATCTCCTTTGTCCTTGTACTTTAGTAAATTTAGAAATATATTTTTAACTCCATAAAATGTATCATAGAAGATATACATAGTTACTAGATTTGGATGATAGATACTAATGATATTTTAGCTGTTTACTTGACCACATGTCAATAAAATGTGTCAATAAAATATGGATGACTGAACATTTTTATGAGGTTTAAAAATTTATCCTAAGTATTTTAGAGATAAAAAGTGTGAGATCTGGATGCAGGCTATGTGGGTTCGCCTTTTAGGTCCACCACTTTCCAACAGGCTGACTTTGGGTAAACTCATAGAGTAGTTTAAAGGATTAAATGAATTAATACATTCAGCCATAGAAAAAATAATTACTGAACACTAATACTGTAAAAAGTGATGTGCTAGGTATTAGGCATAGAGCAGTGAACAGATGAAACACCTGCTTTCAGATTTTCATTCTAGAAATGGGAGACAGATATAAACCAACAAATATAAAATATGGCAGGTAGTGATAAGTGTTAGGAAGAAAAATAAAGTAAGGTTTCAAGATGTCAATAGAGCTATTTTGAGACTGGGTGGTCACGGACTCTGAAGAAGTGAGCACCCTGACAATGCAGCCAACTGGGGGAAAGGCATTGGAGGAAGAGAGAACAGGAAATGCAGAGATCCTGAGCAGAGCATCCTGAGGAGTTCAAGTAGAGTAAGGAGGCTGGTATGCTATGCCTTGAGCTGAGTGAGCAGGGGTGAGAGTGTAGGAGAGAAAGACAGAATGTCAGCTAAAAGCAAGTCTATATTAGGCATTATAGGCTGTGTAATGAATTGGACATTTATTCTAGGTAAAATAACAGCAACTGAATGGTTTTTGATAAGAAGAGCAACAGTTCAGGGTTTTATTTTGAAAGAATTACCTCACTGACAATCTATTTCAGCAATTTTGAAATGTGCAATACATTATTATTACGTGGTCACCATGCAGTCACTAAAACTTATTCCCCCAGTCTAACTGTAACTTTTGTAGTATTTTATCTATATACATATATATACACACACACACACATATATACATACATACATCGACATATCACATCATATCCCGCAATACCCCACATATGTACAAACAATTTAAAAATAAACAATTTTAAAAAATCGTTCTAGCTCCTGTGTAGATCAGAGAAGCCAGGTCAGAAAGCACAGAAACAGATAGACCTGTTCAGAAGGTATTGCAGTGTGCTCACTGAAAGTTTCTGTGATGATGATATTCTAACCATGAACTGTACAATGTGATAGTCACTAGCCGTATATTGTTATTGAACACTTGGAATGTGGATGAGGGGTTAAAATTTTAATTTCATTTCATTTTTTTAAATTTTAATTTAAATAACCAAGTGTGGCTAATAGCTATTGTGTTGGATGCCCCAGAAGCATCTTAGAAGAATGCTTAGAAAAAGAGTTGTCACATAGCAAGAATTAAATAAGCATGATCTTTTGTCATTACAAGCTCATAATCAATACAACCGGGTAATATTTATATTTGAATCATCCAAGCCTTTTGCACACAACATAATGTTTGTAATAATAATTGATAATTTTGAAACTTTATATATGTTTCCCTAGAGAAACAGAGCTAATAGTTTATGTAGGCAATATGTATGTGTATACATGTACATATATGTATGAATTAAAAGGATCTGTCCCATACAATTATGGAAGCTAGTAAGTCCAAATTTCAGTGGGGGTAGGCAGACTGGAGACCCAGGGAGAGCTGCTGTTCCAGTTCAAAGTCTGTGATTTAATAGAAACATAAACTATTTAACACAATATTTACAAAATTGAGATTAAACATTTATAGAGTGAAGTTTGTGTAGATTACTCTAGTGTCCAGGGTCAAATACAAAAACAAAATAAAACCCTAAATTGTAAAAGAATGGTCTGGGGAAACTAAAGTTAACTTTTAGAATTTCGAGGCATTTTTGTAGCAGACCAGGGACAAGAACAGTTAGTGAAGATAATTTTGTACATCAAGAAAAAAATGTAGTGGAAATAAATATGACTATTGTTTCTCATATTTTGTGTCTGGAATGGAGAATTATTGTAGGGTAAGAAGAGTTCAATACTGTGATGACTAGTTGAGATACCAGAATGTGCAATATTGCAACATGAGAAAGATAATTTGAGTATACCACATCTATATACCTCTATGGATATTTTATAAAACACTTCTTCAGGATGTTAACTGTTCCATAGGTAATGTATCCCATAACCTGAGACTTTATCTGCCAAGCCAGCTCTTATTTACCAGTAGTCTACCTTCAGACTCAAACTGCACCTCTTCTGAATCTCCAACCTGTTGGCCTCCCCCATCAGATTTTGGACTCACCAGGCCCCCATAATTGTATAAGCCAATTACTTAAAATAAATTTTACTCATACACACACACACACACACACACACACACACACACACACACATCCTCTTGGCTGTGTTTCTCTGGAGAATGCTAATACAATATGCTATTATTAAATAAGATAATTTGTGCATTGAGGAAATTTACATGAACATAGTTCACCTCAAGTAATGTTTAAATTATAATTATTAAACTTAAGAATATCTAACTATGCTTGCTTAAATGAAAGGTAGAGTAAAAAGTTGCGCCGGGTGCGGTGGCTCAAGCCTGTAATCCCAGCACTTTGGGAGGCCGAGACGGGCGGATCACAAGGTCAGGAGATCAAGACCATCCTGGCTAACCCGGTGAAACCCCGTCTCTACTAAAAAATACAAAAAACTAGCCGGGCGAGGTGGTGGGCGCCTGTAGTCCCAGCTACTCGGGAGGCTGAGGCAGGAGAATGGCGTAAACCCGGGAGGCGGAGCTTGCAGTGAGCTGAGATCCGGCCACAGCACTCCAGCCTGGGTGACAGAACAAGACTCCGTCTCAAAAAAAAAAAAAAAAAAAAGTTGCAATATATTGTTAATTTTGCCATTGAATTTTTAAAATAATTTCATATATGAAGTGTAATTTAGAAAAGTAACATATATGAGTTACATAATAAATTTCATACTTAACAAAATTACATATTAATTGATTTCCTTAGCTTCCTAGGTACTTAAGTATTTATACTCTGTATTTTCTTTTACCTGGCATCATAATTACATAAATGAAAAGCAGATATTTGTTAGGAGTTTTCTAATATCTTAAAAGAGATATGTTGAATCTGTGAATGGGTGAGATTATTTATGAGAATGAACTTTTATTCGTCCCAGTGTATATTAGAATTATTCTTTCATAGAAATTGAAATGAATAACCATCAATTTATTTGTCTATGTTTTAAGAAATATGGCTTCAAATCACATTCTCATGAATGTATTTATCCATGGAATATTAATAACTGGTACTGTAGGAGTTTGATTTCTATGAATACATTTGTTCAGATGGTCTGCTTTCATATATAGCAAAAATAATTATTTCCTAATGATTACAGCCTGTGTGAGTGATATAAAAATATAAGAAAACATGTGTGGTTTAGAAATTTACTTCAGATATTAAAATGCATTGCTAAAATATGAAGAGAAATTAAAATTATTCAGTTAAATTCAATGGCAATGTGTCCTTCAAATAGCATGAAAACTTGAAGAATATCTCAAAACAGTAAATTTTCCTACTCAAAGCAAAGAGAAGACTAGGATCAGGTTTAAGTGAATTTAAAATACAAACTATATTTGATGAAATGGCTAGTGTACATTAGAGAAATTGGAGATTTCTCAAGGACACAAGGGATTATTCTGGACAGACTTATTTTATTGCTTAGAATGTTTGGAATTCTTTTAAAAGCATGGCAGGCATTTTAGGGAGCCGCGAACTTTGCTATATTTTTTGTTAGGTATCCAGTTTTTGGAGAAGGAAGTGGGGATGACTTACATGCCTCCTGTGGTTTGTTAGCCTGAGGCCCCACAGTGCCTTTGAGAGTCTGGGAAGCATGAAGCTTGCTGGCAATAGGGGCAGTATTTGCCCCAGTAAAGAGGACAGGCGGGCCACTTCCCTCACCTGAACAACACAAACATGGAGATCAGGGTGCCAAATTTCTTCACTATTGGGCAGCCCAGCCAACACTTTCCTCCATAGAGGTCACTGAAAAGACATAGAAGAACCAGGGTTCTGCCCTCAGTAATAAGGAAACACCAATACCCAAGAAGTGACAGAGCCCTGGGATAGGTCTCTGCCCAACACAGGTTGTGACCTGAAACGTACCTGAAAGCCAGATCTGAGAAAGTGCCACTCAAGTGGCCTATTGTTCCTATTGCCCAAAGGTGAACCTCACTTGGACTAGTATCTAGCCCACGGAGTTTAGCCAATTAATGCTATTTATGTTGAATATTCCCATTTGGATAAGGAGAAAAATGACAACAAAGCTCACAGTAACTCTACCCCACTACGCTTTTGCAATGGTTTGGAACCAGTTAGTAAGGAAAAAAATGTGCAGTTCCCCCATGAAGCTACCAGGAGTCAGTGGTCATGGCCATGCCATCCTGCTCACAGCTGTGGGTATTTCATAAAATTTAAAGATCATCTTATGGGAGAGCACAACACAATGAATGACACTCATAAACGAAAAGCAGGACTCTGTTATTTACAGTTCTAAAAGAAAGAAGATTGGCAGACAAGGCCACAAAGGGGGTTGTACCCAGGGACAGGGTACATCTGGAGCTATAGGGAGTAGCTCGCATATGGCAAGGGGTGTAGGGTAAGCTTCTTTTCTTGGAATCTGACAGATGGGCTAATTTGAACAATTTCTCTTGATTTAAGGGACATAGGAGCTGACCCTTGTTGTCTGGTACTTGGCACCAGGGTGTTTAGAAATGATTCATGGTGGCCCAGGAATGTAAGAACCAGATATAAGGTTAAGTGTGTACTTAATCAACTATTCAAAAAGGGGAACTGACCAGCCTCTAGCAGGGCCTCAACATTAGGTCAAGATGGCATTAAAACAAACTGTGTTATAGCATATTGCATTATGTGGTAATTTTTCAAAAGCAATTTTGTATTAGGAGAGGTTGCCTGATGAAGCATGCCTCAATGTAAATACAATAATTAGTAAAGTGCATGATTTGCTGAAAGATACATAGATGTGCTTGATTCTTTGGTTTTTTAACTGCGGATATTCAACATTGACTTTGTTTACATGGTTATCCACTCTGGTAAAAAATTAATTGGCAGTTGATTTTTTCAGTGTAGACTTAAAGTACATGAAACTCAGATTATAGATATTAGCAAGCAGATATAAGACAGAACATTTTGCAGCAAGAGGTGACTTCAAGATCACTTTGCTAGATATTCTTATTTTAAAAACAGAAGAACGTATGGCATGTGAAGTTCTTCGGGGACTTAGCCAAAGTCACAGATTTATAAATGTCATCATCAGAATTTGAAACTAGGTCTCTTGACCTCCAGACTTGCTTTCGTTTATACTCTATTTTAAATTATTCTCTAAGCTTTATGAACTAAGTTTCTTTAATCAAAACTGGTTAATTTTAAGCAAATCATTAATCTCTGGGAATTGGATATTGTTCACCAATTGCAATTTCCTGACATTGTTTCTCATGTTTACACTAAAGACATTAAAAGCCTTACGAAATGTCAAATAATAAAATCAAATTATCAAACTACTGTCTGTGACAAAGTATAAAATAATCCTAACCATGTGGAATACCTGTAATGTTATTGGGGAAACTTATAAGAAAATAGTAGAAACATCTTTGGGGTTTGTATGACTTAACTTTGCAGAGTCAGTTGATTAGTGTTAACCAATTTTAATCTAATTACAGTTATATATATTATGTTTTCTGCTATACTTTACCTATATCCAAATATATATGTCACCTTCAAGTAACATATTATTAAATTTTAAATTCGATTAAATTTACTTTCATGTAAGATATATATTTGGATGTAGGTAAAGTATAGCAAAAGAATGATGTGCGTAAGTATATATAACTGTAATCTGATTTAAATTGGTTAACACCAATCAACTGATTCCGTAAAGCTCTGATTATTAGGCCATGAGTATGTATGTAGAAAATATTTTATAAAAGACAATATAATTTCTATTTAGGTCACTCTCAGTATCTCCCTTCTTAATATCTTTATTATCAGAAATAATAGCATTTCAGCTTCCTCTTTTTTCTTTCTTCTCCTGTCCAATTGAAATGTGTGTTACTGATTGTTTTGTAGTAGAACAGCATGAGTTACTATTCCTAAACAATCTGATTCCACTCAAAATGATGACTTTGGGCTACCAGTCATAGGCAAAGCACAGCATGAGAGTAGTAATGCAAGATATGAACTCTACCTATGATCCACAAAGACATGCTTTTTCTATGTATCGTAGTAATTCCCCATATAAATTGGCTTCAAAATATAGCCTATATTTTAAAACTCAAAAAATTTTAAAAGAAAACTTCTACAATTCTTAAAGTCTCTTTTGAACAGCCTAATAGCTGTCATTGATTAATTAACAAAACAAAGATGGATTTTCATAGGTTTTCTTTGTGTATATATTTTAGCACAATAACTATCTTTTAATATAAGGAGTACAACAAGATGGTTATATTGCTAGCTGTGTGCTTGTTTTCAGATTTTTGTTTGTTTGCTTGTTCAATTTTTACCTGGTGTCAAGCTTTGTGAGTAAACTAATCTTTAATAAACATTTTAATTTAAGGAACTTTTGAATTTATTTCCAATTCATTGGTGTCATCTAAAAGGACTCTGATTATAATAAAAGATTGAAACAGTACAGCAATAAAAATAGACTGAAGAGACAGAGTATAAGGCCGAAGAAATGTTCATCGCCTTAACAGCATTTAGTATTATTTTTAAGAACAAAATAAATTGTCATATTTTATGTTTTCCGTTTGGCAAAAGGCAGTCTCTGGTTAACTGTTTTAAAATATTGCTTACCCAGGCCAGGTGCAGTACCTCGCATTTGTAATCCCAGCATTTTGGCCAAGCTGGGAGGATGGCTTGAGCTCGGGAGCTCAAGATCAGCCTGAGCAGTATAGTGAGACTCCATCTCTACAAAAATTCAAAACACTGGACAGGCACAGTAGTGCTAGCCTGCAGTCTGAGCTACTCAGGAGGCTGAGGTGGGAAAACATCCTGAGCCTAGTGGAATGAGGCTGCAGTATGACCGAGCATGAGAGAACGGGGTGGCTAATGAAAAGGGAATAAATACATGAACCGTTAAGTTTTGAAGAAATAAGTATAACTAATCCAATAAGTATTTGTTGAACTCATACATCATGACTATACAGAGATGGAGCCAGATGTTGTGACATATGTCATGAAAAAATATAGACCCAGCCATCATGGAGCTTAAGTCTCATGGGAGGGAAAATCATTAATCAAATACAGTAGAAATTCAAAATCAACCTCCATTTAACTAAAGAGTGTGCCTTGGCTATCATGTGAAAAATATATATATACATTTTCTATTTTGATGGGTTTTATAGTAAAACAAAAATAACCTATGTTTTCAATTAAAGGACTGGAATGCAACTTATTATGATCAAACAAGCATGGTGTTAAAGGATATAAAAACATGTATTTACAAGTATTAGGGAGTACCAAAAAGTGACCCTATCCAATCTGGGTAATAAGAAAAATTTTGTCTGAAGAAGTAACATAGGATATAGTATTGAAAGGATAAGAAATCAATTATGCAAAGGGCTTAAAAATTATAAAATGTATTACACAATTGCAATAGTTTAATAATTTTATTTGTTTTTATTTATTTAAAACAACTTCTTCTAGTTCTACCACATTCAAATACTTTGGTAGGCCCTGAAATTATAAAAATGAATTAGACACAATTTCTATCGGGGA
The DNA here is from genome assembly GCF_001698545.2 of Rhinopithecus bieti. NCBI lineage: Eukaryota > Metazoa > Chordata > Mammalia > Primates > Cercopithecidae > Rhinopithecus > Rhinopithecus bieti. The sequence goes on along the minus strand of NW_016804554.1, from coordinate 305,826 downwards.
AACCAACCTCTCACGAGCCATTTGCCACAGAAGAGCAGCAATCAAATTTGTGTCTCTCACCCTCACAATTCTACTTCTCATTTCCTGTTCCTTCTCTTGCAAGGGGGATGAAAGCAAATGCTTATTTCAGTAACATATGATAAAATGATACCCCGACTATTTTATTATTTCCAGTTTTTTCATCTTCCCTGGTGTTCAGAGGGCACTGAACATTTTTTGGCAAGTTTTTAGCACTATTTTAGCCAGGTCACTCATCACTGCTACTGTAATAGCTGAAAAGAAGTAGAGCACACTCTTCGCAGCTGATTTTTTTCAGGTGTTCTCTTTATAGCAGCCCTAATGGGCAGACAGTTCACTGTATCTCTAGCTGTTGGCATATGGCATCCAGGAGGACAAGAGAGCCCAGACAGCCCATCAGATTAACCATGTAATAGACCCAGAAGCTGCTTTAAAGCCGTAAAACAAAATTGCGTATGGAGTCTGCCAGCACGCCAGATGCTGCTATTGGAAGAAATATCTTCCAGTGCTTAGCATCTGGGTTTCATGGTTGCCAGAAAAAAAGAGAAAAAGAATTGGCAACTCACTACCAATGAGATTGCTTTTGCAAAATAAGACATTTTTATATATTTTTTTTAATGTCAAAGGCAGTAGGTTATAGCAAAGTTTAAAATTGGGTATCTCCCTGTACTTGTAGATATGTCACTATTAACCGACATCTTCCATACAATCCCTAGGCAGCTGGTTGGTTATTATCTAAATGAATCAGAATACTGAGAATCTTGAATTTGAATGTGAATTTTCAGTCTGTTTTCAATACGTTTATTTTATTGATATTTTGCATAACATTCTTGCCAACTGAATATAAATTCTGTATTTAAACAAGGTAAGAAATAATGTTTTTGTATTAGCAATCACTGATTTGTTTTCTGACTGCCAATTATATAATTGAATATTATAACTAAAGATATAACTCCCAAATATCCATCAGCTGTTTTTCAGTGGAATTGTTTTTTCCTAAGCCAAATAAACAATAGATTTGACTAACATAATTTAAAGCCAATTAGATTTAAGATTTATGCCCACACAAGGTGAGTAATTTCTTTTCGGTTATATAATTTATTAATATTGCCTAAAATGTGAAGAATAACTCCTAGCCTATTATAGCTCTTAAAATTGATATAGTATGCACCAAAAACCTTTTATCGACTCTCTTCTCTGATCATAAAACTGCACATTTTACTTGACTCAAGTGATTCTTTCTATACTGCTCAAACCAAATTTGTTGAAATAGTGAATATGAAAGATCATCCCAAATTTAAAATTTTCTGTGCTTCAATATTTAGCACCTTAATATAAAGACAAATCCAAAAACCTATTAATTCTCCAATTTGACCATAATGGTTAATTATGCAGCCTAAATCTGTTATAAAGCTACTAGTTTAAAATACTTTTAAATCCAAATGCCTGATTTTATACTATCAATACAGTCAATAGCCAATTTCATTAAGTATGAATATAGTGTAAATTTTAGTTGTTAATATACTATGAGTCAGTAATAATGAAACTATGCTTATTTGAATATTACATTATGTAGACTTAGATTATCTTGGAAATGGAAAATGCTACTCACCTCTTGAAATGTAATTATAATAATCTTTTGCCAATTTTCTTGGGACAGTGAATAACTAGGAAAAATTTTACTGAATCTGAGTCTTTTCCATTAATTTATTTCTTAAATTCTTTGGCTGTAATGAACAGATATTTATTGATTGATTAAAATTTAAAGAATTATATAGCACTATGCATTCAAATTGTAAATGCATGCTCTTAGGTGTAATAATTTCAGTTCAAGAGATCTAAATTTTGTGCTCACATAGTCTCAATTATACATGTGTGTGCATGTATATATGTAAAGATATTCACAGTAATATTACTTATTGTAGCAAAAACAATAGAAATTATTTAAATGTTTATTAATGGAGGATAGGTTTGATAAATGACGCTGATCACATAGTATTGGTTATGTTTCTGGTTAAAAAGAATGAGGTAGACTTATTTATAATCTTATAAGAAGAGCATTAACATACAGTTTTGAACAAAGAAGAGCAAGATACATTTTCTAGAATATGATATTATTTGTATAACTATTTAAAAATGAAAATCTAAATCTTTGGGTTTATATAATTATTTATGTATAATAGTGTCTCTAGGGACAGAAAGAGGGTGGGAATATTCTTTTTTTTTTCTTTGAGACAGAGTCTCACTCTGTCACCCAGGCTGGAGTGCAGTGGTGCAATCTCAGCTCACTGCAACCCCTGCCTCCCAGGTTCAAGCGATTCTCCTGCCTCAGCCTCCCAAGCAGCTGGGACTACAGGTGTGCACCACCATGCCCAGCTAATGTTTCTGTTTTTTTTTTTTTTTTTTTTTTTTTTTTTTTTTTTAGTGGAGATGGAGTCTCACCATATTGGCCAGGCTGGTATCAAACTCCTGACCTTGTGATCCACCCACTTCAGTCTCCCAAAGTGATGGGCTTAGCATCTGGGTTTCATGGTCGCCAGAAAAAAAGAGAAAAAGAATTGGCAACTCATTATCAATGACTCACAGGTGTGAACCACCGCGCCTGGCTGGAATATTCTTTTCTTACCTAGAATAAGCATAAATTTTATACTATTAGTTTAAAAAAGTGAATTTTAACATA
>NW_016804554.1:297591-300863 GCF_001698545.2 Rhinopithecus bieti | reverse complement strand
TTTTTTTAGTGGAGATGGAGTCTCACCATATTGGCCAGGCTGGTATCAAACTCCTGACCTTGTGATCCACCCACTTCAGTCTCCCAAAGTGATGGGCTTAGCATCTGGGTTTCATGGTCGCCAGAAAAAAAGAGAAAAGAATTGGCAACTCATTATCAATGACTCACAGGTGTGAACCACCGCGCCTGGCTGGAATATTCTTTTCTTACCTAGAATAAGCATAAATTTTATACTATTAGTTTAAAAAAGTGAATTTTAACATATAAACCCATTTGACCAATATCATTCATTTGCTCATTTACACGTTGACTAAACATATTCTCTATAGCTGTCATGTCAGGAGCACTGTGCTAGAAGTGAATAGATATGGCCTGCAGCATCATAAAGTCTGGGTAAGGTGAAAAATTCATGCACATTAAGGAAAAATAGTAATAAAATGCTACAGTTGATGAAGGTATTAAAAACCTACTGACGTAAAGGGAGAATAATTAATGCTGCTTAGTCAAATTAAGGAAAACTTTCCAGAAGAACAGAATAGTGATATTAGTCTCCATGGATGCACAGAAATTATTTTAGGCAGTTCAAGAAGAGAGTAAAGATAGAAGGAGAATTAAATAAAAGAGAAAACAGCTGAATGGCTGTGAGGGAAAACACCAAGTATGATTTGGCTTTGAGTGATGAGATTAGCGATGAGTCCCAGGCATTAAGTTTGAGAAGTCAGGAGAGCCAGATTATAAAGATGTTTGTAAGCCATGCCACAAAATTATCCCATCTTGTTATCTCATGAAACTTTCTCTAAGTTCCATTAGAAATTTTTTAAAATTAGGTTTTAACCTAAGCGTAAGAATCAAATATGCATTATTAGAAAGATTACTATCTGACAGTTTGAAAAATAAAGTTGATTAGAACACATATGAATACATAAGAAGGCTGATAACGAGGAATATATTTAGGAGGATATTTCAATAGTCATTATGTAAATAATTTGGGTCAGTGCTTGTGTCAGCTATTATTTGTAGTAGTAATAGTATTGTTACTTAACAATTTTTAAAGCATCAATAAAATGTCTACCTTGCTATGTTTTTACAGATATGTATGCTTTTACATGCTGTGCATATTTCTATATGTGTGTGTATACGTATGCATGTGATAGTTTTATGCATTAACTTCATAAATGTAAATATATGTTTTGTGCTTTATGTGTATATATTCAACTTCATGTGTTAACTTTATATGTATGCTTTTTGTTTTAACATTATATAAGTAAATATCTGTTAGCTTTATATATGCAACATACATGTATGCACATAGACACACATATATACAATAGCTGTGTACTTTTGTTTACATATGTATACGTATATAGTTTAATATATATAAAATAAAATCGGCATGAAGCTGTAAATGTTAGAATTGAAACTGAAATGACCTAACAGTGATTTTTTTGCTTTACTGTTACAATGCCTAACATCATAACAAAGACTGATACAAGGAAAGATCTTTAGAGTAAAAGGAAAAGAGTAAGAATGACTCTCACAAATGATATGAGGTCAGAAAAAATAACATGAGTTTAAAATCTAAATACCGGGCCTGGAGCGTTGGCTCACGCCTGTAATCCCAGCACTTTGGGAGGGCGAGGCGGGTGGATCACAAGGTCAGGAGATCAAGACCATCCTGGCTAACATGGTGAAATCCCGTCTCTGCTAAAACTACAAAAAATTAGCCGAGTGCAGTGGCGGGCACCTGTAGTCCCAACTACTTGGGAGACTGAGGCAGGAGAATGGCGTGAACCTGGGAGGCAGAGCTTGCAGTGAGCCGAGATCGCCCAACTGCACTCCAGCCTGGGCAAAAGAGCGAGACTCCGTCTCAAAGAAAAAAAAAAAAAATCTAAGTAATGAATGTCCTTAAAATCTGGGTAAAATTAGATTGATAAATGGCAAACAATAAAACAAACAAACAAAAAATTCTGAGACCATTTAAAAATTGAACCCAAGGTCTCTGTATAGACAAAATTGTATATTACATAGAATTGTACCTAATGCTTAGTATCTAATTGCTCAGATAATATTATTTTCCAGCTTAATATTTAATAATATCTCCATCTTTATCTCTTTATTTTCTTTGATTTTCTGTTGATTAACCGACTTAATGAGCTACAATTTGTCCTTTTCTTTCCACTGTTAAAGGTAACCATGACAAAATCTGCTGTCATTTACTTAAAATATCATTGGGTCAGACAGCCACTGTTGGGGACTATAGAGTTAAATATTATTAATTCAATTTTACAGATGAGAGAACTAAAACTTAAAAAGCAGAAGAGATGAGCCAAAACGTATAGACTACTAACTGACCAAGCCAGGGTTTAAACCAACATCCATCTGATTCCAGACCAATGTCCCTTCCAGTGCTCAGTGTTAAGTGACTTAAAGCAAATTGAAGTAAGAGTGTGATCACACATTTGCAAGACAAAAATAACTCGATCCACATAAAATAAAAACAGTTTGGCATGTCCGTCTATATTATTAAGTTTCTGGATTGAACGCTTTCATTCTGACACTAATTTAGACGTCTAGAGTCAAAATAATAGGTCAGGTATACAGAATTAAAGTGATTAATGTAATATTTCTTATCTGTAGCAAGATTTTTATATCATACTACCTACATATTAATAAATCTGATAAAATACTACTTGAATTACCAAACTGCTAGCTAAAGACATTATTAAATACTGTCTTTTTTTAGAAATAGTATAAAAGAGTATAATTAGAAGGATGCAAAAACAAAAAACCAAGAGACACGTTGTGTCAGAAATGATGTGAGCTGATCAGGAATCTTCAGGCACAATTTTTCAATAAAATATAAAAAATAATGCAACAGAAAAACAGATACACAATTGTGAATAGTGAATACTGAGAGTCAACTTGATTGGATTAAAGGATGCAAAGGGTGTGCCTGTGAAGATGTTGCCCAAAGAGATTAAAATCTGAGTCAGTGGACTGGGAAAGGCAGACCCACCCTTAATCTGGGTGGGCACCATCTAATTAGCTGCCTGTGCAGCTAGAATATAAATTAGACAGAAAAGCTTGAGAAGACTAGACTGGCCTAGCCTCCCAGCCTGTATCTTTCTCTCATGTTAGATGCTTCCTGCTGTTGAACATCAGACTCCAGGTTCTTCAGTTTTGGGACTCAGACTGGCTGTCCTTGATCCTCAGATTGCAGACAGCCTATTATGGGACCTTGTGATCATGTTAATACTTAATAAACTCATATAT
>NW_016804554.1:282877-297345 GCF_001698545.2 Rhinopithecus bieti | reverse complement strand
TATACTAGTTCTTCCCCTAGAGAATCCTGACTAATACATCAATCATCTTATTATATCACATATCTAGTTATTCATTTGTATGTTAACTTGTATTACTGTTATATAAACATATACTATGTACATATATATATACAAGTCTTTCATAAGCATATTATATTTTTGAATTGACATGTATGTGTATATATATTTGTGAATATGATAAACTGTTTCAAAACAGCACTAAAAGTTTATATTTTAAAAAGTTATAAAGTGCATGTTGTGGTACACAGAACAATGGTCCCCTAAAGATGCATATGTCCTAATTTCCAGAACCTTTGAATATGTTAACCTTATGGCAAAAAGGCTTTGCAGATGTGATTAAATTAAAGATATTGAGATGGTGAGGTTATTCTCAATTATCTAGCTGGGTTCCATGTAATCGCAAGGGTCCTTACAGGAGGAAAAGCAAAGGTTGAGTGTCACAGGGGTAGATATGACAATAATAGCAGAGGTAAGAGAAAGGAGGAAGTAAGAGAAAGAGAGAGAGACAGATTTGAAAGTGCTACACTGCTGGCTTTGACAATGGAGAAAGACGTCAGGCCAGTAGCCAACAATGCATGTATCCCCAAGAATCTCAAAAAGGCAATGAAAAGAACTTTCCCCTAGTAGGTGACAAAATCAACTACAGCTATGATGACCAACATAGTAGCCACTAGTCACATGCAGCTATTTAAATATGAATATAAATTAATTAAAATTAAGTAAAATTGAAAATGTATTGCCTCATTTGCACATTTGCACTAACTACACTTTAGGGACCTGAAGGCCACATGTGGCTAGTGGAAACCATATTGGACAGCATAGTGGGACATGTTCATCATCACACTGTCCATTTCCATATTAGACAGCATGGTCTAAAGGTTTGATTAGGTATTAAATGCATATGAAGCAAGTCATTTAAAGTCTATTAGAAATGGAAAAAGCTCATTTTCAATCATATGAAAAGTCTTATGCAGAAAGAGGACACTTTTCTTGAGTCGGATATTTAGAAGGAGAATAATAAATTCATTTGCTTAACAAAATTGGTTTAATTACTAATTGAAAACTTTTGGATTAAAAAACTAAGTGTCCCATGAATATTATATAAAACACTGACTTATCATAAAATATAGTTTTATGTAATAATGGTAAAAATTCAAAACTGTTTGAAACTAGATTACATTTCTCTGAATAAAATGCATGGGATAAATTACCTCTTAAGGCCTTCTCCTGTTTATAAGAGAAAAATGAAAAGAATCTTTTTGTTCAAAAGGTGTGTGCACGTATGTTTGTGTATGTGTGTAGCTGGATGAAATACAATGTGGAAAATTACAAAGCATAAGGAGAGTTCTAGAACAAAGAGAAATAGCATACATTTCTATTAACACATTAAAAAATAGACTCCTTCTTTGGCGATATATCCACTTAGGTTGGAAATACTTTTATAGGAGAAACATAATTAAATAGTTGTCTCCTGAACTGGAACAGAAAAGAACCTTATTTAATTACCTTTAAATGAAAATAATTTTGGTAACAATTGTATAGTGTGATTTTAGTGTCAAAAATTATTATTCTCCGCTCTTGTTGCACTCACTGCAGAGCAGTTAGTATAGTGAAATTGCATCAACAGTTTCAGCGATACATTAAACATTAGAAAATAGAAGCATTTATCCTATGGTTATAATTTCATTAGCTATATTAGTAATAGATATATTAATATATGGGTTAATTTATACTTTAATATCTTAGATGGACACTATGATATAAATGATTCACTTTATTTGTTTTACCAAAAGATTTGAAAGTAAATGGAGAGAAAAAGCATACAGGAACCAAGTTCCTGAAAGAATGGGATGGTTTAGGAAAACACACACACACACACACACTGAAAATGACAAAGTTTATAGGAAAGCACTGACATTTGAGGATATGAAACAACAACAAAATCACAAACCACTTTTTGTCTGAAAAGATCAAGGTCAATAAGGTAAATAATAAAAATATCTCAAGACATGAAAAGTATAGATTCTGTTATTTAATCTTGAAATTCGAAGGCACCTCTAGAAACTTGAGATTGCTTTACTTTCAAAGTGCAGTTGATCCTTGAACAACACAGCAGTTAGGGGTGCTGAGCCCTAGACAGTTGAAAATTTGTGTATAAATTGTGGATCCCTCAGAACTTAACTACTTATAGCCCACAGTTGACTGTTAACATGTATCTTTATGCTATGTGTATTATATACTGTATTCTTACAATAAAGTAAGCCAGAGAAAAGAAAATGTTATTAAGAAAACCCATAAAGAAGATAAAGGAAGGAAGACAAAATATATTTACTATTGATTAAGTAAAAGTAGATCATCATAAAGGTCTTCATCTTTGTCATCTTCACATTGAGTAGCATGATGAAGAAGAGGGGTTGATCTTGCTGTCTCAGAGGTGGCAGAGGCGGAAGAAAATCTGCCTATAAGTGGTTCCACATAGTTCAAACCTGTCTCATCAAAAAGTCAGTTGTACTGCTTACTAAGAGAAAAAAACTAAAGGGAACTATTATTTCCCACTTACATTATATAGCATAGCTTCAAGCCCCTCACTTCCAACCCAAAATAAAAGAGATTAAAAAAAGTAGAGATGAAAAAAAGTAAAGATCCTGAATCTACTACTTATTCAATATTTTTTAATTGACAGGTAAAATTTGTATATATTTATCATATTCAATATGTTGTTTTGCTAAATCTAGCTAAATTTAGCTAAAATCTCACTTAGATGTGAAATCCAAAAATATTGAGCTATAGAAATAGAGAGTAAAATGGTAATTACTAGAGGCTGGGTGTGGGTAGGGAGTAGTTAGTCAAAGAGCACAACATTTTACTGAGGAGAATTAAAGCCCCCACTCTGAATGTTTCTCATGTTTCTCTTCTGTTAGTCTTCCATGGCCACCTAACGTAGAGGTGATAACTTTCTACTTATATAATTTCAGCACAAAATAAGTTTTTATTATACTCCTTCATGATTCTTCTAAATCAGAATTTATCAATCTCAGCACTACTGATTGACATTTCAGTTGGGCAGATTTATGTTGTGAAAGGTATTCCTGTTCATTGTAAGATGTTTAGCATCAATCCGTATCTTTACCCAATAGCATCTTACCCCAAATTTCATATCAGAACATATCAAAAGATATTTTAAATGTCCCCTAATAGCCCAGTGTTATCTCAAATTGAGAACTACTGCTCTAAATATATGTCTTTCTGATTTATGTCCTATGGAAGCACTTGGCACTTAAATATAGTACCTAACCCATGAAAGGCACAACATAGATAATCATAGTTTGAATGAATAAAAATGAATGAATATTTAAATATATTCTTGAATAATTTTTTCCAATGAAAACTTCAGGCTACATATTATTTGCCCACTATTTTTCTAAATTGTAGCAGGGATAGAGTTTACTGTAGCCTGCCTCAGTTGTGTTAAAACACAGTCAAGAAAGAAAGTTTCACTTGCTATCAAACAGTCCTTACCCTGATTCATAGGTTAATTAATCTATGAATTCATTCAGTGCTTAGGTGAGTATTTCCTAGAGTTCTATACATGAACTTGGTGTTGGGGAAACAGACATAAAGAATATTCACGTGAAGCTCAATATCTAAAGCAGAGTGTAGACATATGAATAAATAATTACAATATAATGTGATTAGTTTACAAAACTCAAATAGATTTTCAGCAAAATCTTTCCTGTTTTCAGGGTGATTTTTTTTTTCAGCAAAACCCTACAAGTTTGATGTAGCTTGATCTGATTTTGTACTTTAAGTATTTGAAGTAGACATACTCACTTTGAAGCAAAAAATTTCTTGCCTTTATTTTTCTACTATGATGGGAAGATGTTTTCCTGATTGAAATTGCTTCACCTTACCAGTTGCTTGAGGTCTTTACTTATAAACAGATATAGATGCATGCTGCATTGGAAAAAAAAGGATGAATCTGAGACCAGACTGACCAAAATTTGGGCAAAACAAATAAGAAAATGTGGATTAGTTCCCAAACATGTTAACCACTTTGTGCAGTATAAAGCCCATATGAAAAATATTCTTGAAATTCCTTTGGATAATTAATTAGTACAATATGGATTGTGATAAGTGTGTTTTAAGCATCTTGTTGTTTAGCGGTCATGCCATGATGAGTTGATGTGAGCTTATGTGTGTGTGTGTGTGTATACATATATACAAACATACAGATATTTTTATTTATTGCATCTATTGGACAGAGTATTTGATGAATTAGACCACTTTATTCTCTGATCACTTGAGATTAAAGCAGATGGCATCATGTTAAATGTAAAATTAACAGTATATTTGTGAGATGAAGAGTTTTACACTAGGCCTGTTACATGGATTAACATATCGCAGCCTCACAAACCACAAAACTATTAAGAAAGCTATTTGAATCTTATACATGCAATTGATTTAATTTTATGATTGTTTTTCCGAGTGTGTAATTGCAAGATGGTAGAAAGAGGAAAATGGTATGAAGAAAGCAGCTTAATTCTCTTAAGAGGAAACTGAAAGTTTTCCTGGAGTTGGTTGCATTTAAAACAGGCCATGAAGAATAAGAATAACTTAAGTAGGTTATTAAGTGAGCATTCCTTGAAGGAAGGAATTTGTGAGGGAAGAAAAAAGTATGCGAAAAAGTATAGAGATAGAGAGGCAACCATGGGACATACAAAATTAATGCTAAGTATTAAGTTATTATTCAGTAAATATTTCTCATTTCACCAAATTAAACACAAATACTACAACAGAGAGGGCACAGAGTTTTCAGATTGAAAAACACTTGTGGATTTGAACTGAGATTAGCAATTTGTTGTTGACAAACCAGATTCAAATGTATGTATCTTCAAAGTGCTTTTAAAATGTTAGCCAATTTTAAGTATCAAATCTCATAAAATACAATTTCTAACTTTTCTTTAAGAGATTGAGACTATCTGGAAACACTGAACTTATCAAATACAAAAATACATTTTTATTATTATTTTTTAACCTTAGAAGAAATCTGCTGTCCTCCTCTTTCTCCAAATGACAGGTATTGTGACTGTCAAGAAAGACCCTCTGAATCATTACACCACACAATATCCTAGAAACTTCTAACCCAAGGAAACCGAGGCAGAACCCTAGGGTCTAGACTCAACTGTCTTCCTCTTCCTTCAGAGTCTATATTCTACTCTTTCCTCTGAGAAGTCTAATGTAATAAAATATCCCCTTGGGACAAAACATATCTCTGCTTTCTCCCAGGTTTTCTACTGTTGTGTTGATGGGTGTGAGAACTCTATTCCAAGTAACAGTATCTCTTCTCCCCAAATTTCTAAGTTTTTCAGGAAATCCAATGTTAATTTGCTGTTTGCTCTCAGATTTGCAGCAAACGTCTTTTGTATTAGAAACATGTAAGTATCAATAATGCAGCCGGGCGCACTGGCTCACGCCTGTAATCCCCACACTTTTCAAGGAGGGCAGATCACCTGAGGTCAGGAGTTCTAGACCAGCCTGGCCAAGGTGGCGAAACTCCGTCTCTACTAAAAATGCAAAAATGAGCTGGGCGTGGTGGCACACACCTGTAATCCCAGCTACTCGGGAAACTGAGGGAGGAGAATCGCTTGAACCCGGGAGGCGAAGGTGACAGGGAGCGGAGATCCCGCCACTGCACTCCAGCCTAGTGACAGAGCTAGATCTGTCTAACAGCAACAACCAAAAAAAGCATTTTACCAAATGTTAGAATAATTACATTTTAAAAGCTAAAACAATTAGCAAGCATATTATTATAGATGGTTTCATGTTAAGACATAATGATCAAGTTTCAAATAAAATCAAGTTAATACTATCAGATACTGTATTTCACTTTTAATTTATTTCAATTGCTTCTATTTATAAAATCTGCTGTTTTATTCACATTTGCTATGATATGATTCTCCTATATACCAAAGACCACCACCAATAGTGTAATAAATATATTGTTGTATAAAATGTGCATACACTAAGTGGTCCTGACTAGAGTCAGGAATGCTAATAGGGGAAGGCTTTGTCTTTATCTTTGCATTTTAGAATGACACAAATGTTGCCTCAAGTTTTATAATAAAGAAAAACCTCAAAATACATTTGTGGAGAAAAGTGTTAAAGTTTCAAAAGAAAATATAGTTTGGGTAATTAATATGATGTTGGCTATTAGGAGAATTATAAATTATATTTTAATTACTTAATATTAGTCTACAAATATGGAACTCTCTTATATTCATGCCCAAACATACTCAAAGAATATGTGATTAACTTTCTGTTATATCTCCAAGATATTCTGCTTGAAAAGATGCTGTGATTGATTACAAGTCTGCAAACCAATATCTTCCTGCATCAAAATTCAAGTGCATTACCGTAGCACAGAAGGGTGTTATGGCAGATGTCATCCAACTGCTTCGTAGCTGCATGATCGATGGTGCGAATGGTGATTGATGTTATTGACATGCCCTGGCACCTAAAATAGAGTGTATATGTATGTGTGCCAGAGGGAGGGAGGGGCTCGTATTCGGATTTTAAAAAAGCAAAACTATAAAGCCTGAAAAATAATTGGCTGTAGAAAAGGAGTGAAGTGCATAATGAAAGTAATAGTTGTTTTTTAAAAGAATGAATATAGGTCCAGCAAGAAATATGGCTGCAGAGAAAACCAAAACGGTTTTGTTTTACTAAGCAGAAAATATATGTGTCTTTCCCTTTCCAACCATGTTCATATTTTACTTAGTTTTATTATCTGTGTAAGTAAAAGTGGGGATAGAAAGTGGTGCTCTTGTTTAACAGAAATGACATTTTATCTGTCACACTTCACCAGTGGACAAATGAGGGAAAGGAAAAAGAGTTATTGAAGGACTTAAGATTAAAAAGTAAATTGCATTTGGTATAACAATTTTGAACTAAATCTTATCTAAAGTGTTATCTGATTGTATGCTGTAAAACATATAGATAAAGAAATAGGTTAGGAATCTGTTGATATTAATTTTGTATATTCAGTTTAGAAAAACTTATTTTAAAACTTATTTTAAGAATGGGAACAAATTAGTTCAGTCAGGAAAGTCTTTTTAGAAAAGACTCATTAAACAGTGAGTCTCACATATAAATGTAAGAAATTTTACACCAGCCACATGAATAAGGAAACTTGATATACATTCTTTTTCAAAAGGGGAAAGAGGAACATGATTGCAAGACACATTATACAGTGAAGGATGCTAATTACAAATGAAGTCATTGCATAGACATTAATCATTATTGATTATATTTATTTCAGTGTTTTTTTTTTAATTGGAAAATCGTTACTGATTCTTTGCTGTGGAGATATAAAACTATTTATTTCTTTTTGCATTCTTTAGAAACCATAAACAAAATTGTACAGAAAATGCACATGATATCACATTGCAAATTAGATTATATGGTTAATTTTCAAATATAAGAAGCTAGATCTTGACATTCTAGAAAAAAACACCTAAATAAAATTATGAAAGGTGTATTTTATCTTTATATTTATGTATATTTACAGAATTTAAAAATACTCATGTGATATCTAAGATATATTGAACAATTGTCATGTTTCGGGACCTGTTCGAAGCATGATAGATATAAATTCCTGGCCGTGTTAATACACATACACACACATACATGTCACACTAAGTTAATAGCTACAAATCCATGTGAGGTAACTGTAAACGTTGTTATCCACAACATACCAATGAAACAAATTAAGGAAAGAAAAGGTGAGTACCTGGGCCAGTGTTCCACGGGAAGTTTGTGGATGAAAGAAGATTGCTGCTTAGGTGGTCTACTTTCTGGGGCTGCAACCTTAAATGCATGCTCAATGTAGATGGTTTGCAATTACAGAAAAACAAAGGTCAAATAAATTATTATTATTATCCAAAAGTCCACTATTTACATGTATTAGGGAAACACATATAATGTTTTAAAAGTGTTCTAATCTCTGGATTCTTAACTTGGAGGCCATAGATAGGCTTAAAACTCATCCAAAATATTTTGTGTGTTTCTCTTTTTTGGAGAGGAGGTTTCCAAAACTTTCTTCTAACTCTCAAGGAGATATTAGAACAATTAATCTAATCCAAATCTCTAAATTCACCTGTGAGAAAAATGAGTCCTGGATCTGTTGCTAGATCTGTGAATGGACTAACTATGAGACCTTGGCCAGCACTCAGCCTTCTGCTGCGAGGAAGGGTCAGTGCTGCCTAGAGAAAAGAGCACTAGACTCAGAGAAAGCAAGGACAAAGCACAGAGATGTGGGAGAAACCATCATGGACTCAGGCTTCCCCTGGCATTCAGGTGTCTGCTTTGCTTTCTCTTCACTCCTCCTTGTTGTATTATCCCATCTCTCACTGCAGAAATTTACTTTACTTTTTGATATACAAGATATTGAAACTGCATCTGTCAAATTTTTACTGCCAAAATTATTTTGCAAAACTCTACTCATAGTTTTATATACTTGTGTGGTTGTTTCTCTTGGTTTTCATTAACACTGAAAGCAAATCTATAGGAAAAACTCTTCTTTTTCCCTTGGAAGAGGAATAGAGGTGATAATCTAATTTGGTAAGTACATTTATGAAATATTAGGAAGCTAAATATTCTGCATTAATTTGGGGAGGTGGCCTTTTAAATTTTAATTGGCAGAAACTACATTTCCTATTGACTTATTTACCAGCCTAAAGTCTTTCTAAATAAAAGCAAATTTTAGTGCAATATATAGACAACCTTAATCCAGACAACAATATAATACTTCAGCAGCCAATCCTGAAAAGATTATTTAGGATGCAATCCAGTGCTACTGGTAACTGTATACATCACTGGAGATAAACCCAGAATAAATAACATGCTTGATGCTTCTAATTCCTTAAAATCAACATAAAAACCTTGCAAACTATTTCATGCCAGGTTTGACAGGTGGTGATAGTGTTTGAGGAGGCATAGGATATACTGCAGTGATAGCAATGAATGGTGCAGCATTCAAGGTGTGCTTGGGTAGAGAGCAAAACAAGCCTGAAGAAGTTAAATTGAAGTGTTTCATAGCATACCACTTTGCTGAGCTGCCTTTAAACTACCTGAAAATATTTTCCACTTTTGGAAAGTTTCAGAGATCAGCAATGCATAGAATGACATTTAGATGAAAATATGGTTGATAACTGTACAAAATTAAGAGTTTGAAGAACATAAAAAATATTGCTGAAATGTTTTTTAAAAATCTGTGATCTTGCCAGCTTGTGAAATATTTGTAATGCTTCAGATTTATTAATTCTACTAATTGCAGGTTTTTGCTTTGTCTGTGTGCATTATGAGCCCTTTCCTGTCCATGCTCATATCAAATCAGATAAGAAGCATAAGTTTTAGTTACAGGAAGCTCTTCAGTGAATGGAATTATGATAATCAAAATAAAGATATCATATTATGAAGTATTTTGTGTCATTTTAAGTAATATTTTAGCTACTAAGCATAGAAACACACTAAATGTTCAGAACATGCTTCAAGAATTAAATTTTAAAGTTAGGCAAAAATAATACTTTCAGTGGATTCCCTCTTAAGAAAGAACAGAAAATGATAAATTGAAAAGATAATCTGGACCAATAACAAAATAAGAGGTTATATAAATGTTTCATGCTCTTATTTTCTTGAGCAAGAAAAACATTTTAAAATAATATATTCAACTTATTTAAGAGAAAAATTAATAAATGTGCTTCTATCCTTGTGTCTAGAAATAATTTTAAATCCAAGTGAGATTTATACCTTTCTTTGCTTCCATTTGGAGTACTACCTGTGACTTTTGGAAAAATTCCTGTTTATTTTGTGTCTTAAAACATGAAATTAATATACCTTTATTGAGTTTCTACTAAAAGTCAGGAATAGTGGTCAATGCAAGACTCTTTTTTTTTTTTTTTTTAAATCAAAGATGTGTAAGGGACGGTCTCAGTCCTCAGATTGTCAGGTTATACTTCAGTTGAGAGAGGTTTCAATACAAGATTTTTTAATGCACCCCGAAATAAGATTATAAAATTGAAACAATTCAGTCTTTCCTAGTTTTCCAAACTTATTCCAAGTAAGTTTTCCTGAGATTTAAGTAAAGGAGATCTTGTTTTTTAGAAAAGTTGGAAAGATAAATAGTCACAGACTAAACAATTGATTATTTGAAGAATTGTCTAATTTGGTTTATGATCAATTCAAAAAAGAACATGCTACAATAATATTATTTAAAAAGTCTTCTCTTTATTATACAATGGAAGTTGTAAACATGGATAATCATTTTGACTATTCTTTTAAGTGGTTTTATAATCTTGGACAATTTTTCTTACTTGCAAATGAGATTCTTTGAATTTCCTTTTCTTTCAAAATATGTTTATGTTCTCTTTATGGAGAAGCAATAGTGTCAAAATTTAAGCCAATATATGGAACTTCATTTTAGTTATTTTAAAATATCATTTTTTGTGGGGGCACTCGATCTCATCTTCTTAAAAAATTGTATTTGTAGCCAAGAATGAAGAACAAACACAGAACAATGCAAAAAAGGAAAGGGTTATAAAAAGCAATTGTGTGTTTCTGTATTTTTAAAAAAATTCAATTAGCAAGCAACTGTATATTTCATATTTAATATTCAAAATGATTTTCTTTTTTGTTTTATTGAATATTCTTAATTTTCCATTGCTGACTATTTTCACTATCAAAGATCAATTATACAAATTTTATTGGGAGAAATGTCAATGCTGCATAGTTTTAATTCCATTCTGGAATTTCTTTTGCTTAGTCTTTCTGTATAAATTTTCTATATGGAATAAAATCCATTGTGCATATAGATGTTTATGAATTTTCTCTACTTTTATTTTCTGTGTAATACATATATTTGAATGCATTTGCTTGTTATACAGACAATTTTGCTTTTCCTGTCTTGAAAATTGAAAGGCCAACTAAAGTATAATATAAAAATTATTGGAATGCATTCAAGTCCATAATTCTTTCACTCCTCAAAAGATACCCTGAAACAACTGCCATTAAAACATAACGCAAAGTCATTTAAAAGGCACCAATTGTTTCCTTTCATCATTGCAGCAAACATCTTTTCAAAGTGGGAGCAATCATGTTTAAATGCACAATAAAGTGTGTATAAAATATTTTATTTATGGGAACAGCTTTATGCAAAAGATGAATTTTGACACTGTATCCAATAAGTGAATGTTCTAAATAATTCTATTGCAAATTAATTGGTTTGAATATTTCTTATTTCTTTGTAATTAGATTTCATGCTTAAATCATAAATATGGGAGATGACATGTTAGCAAGCATGGAAAAACAAACTCTCCGTCAACTGAGTGTCATCCAATATCACAATCAAGCAGCACTGAGTAAAGCTGTGGATTTCACCCTGTAAATCATGATTAGGTTTGAATGTGATCCCTTAATGATCTTAAGTAATGAATTTGCTTCTGGTGTTCAAGCAGTTGGACAAGTCCCTGTGGTGGGAACATATGTCTGTCTTTAAAATTGCTGATTTGAAATGGTACCTCTTCAAATGTTCTCATTATATCCTTTTATAACGGCTCTATGTTTTCCTTCTAACAATATTATTTCTAAAATGAATTATTGTCTGGTTAAGAAGTCAATGACAGTCTCTTGAGATGGCTCCTTAGAGAGTAAATTTATTTTAGAAATTAATATTGTACAAAAGAAAACATAAAATCATTATAATAGGTTGAAAGGAAACTCCCCATACAGTCCTGACTGAGAGAGAAGAGAAAGCAATCTTAAATCTTGGCTTCTTTCCTCACGCTGGCAATAAGGGTGCCAATAAGTGCTGATTATGATGGTGGTTTTTATGAGGTAGAGACCTGTTAAGTAGGAACTGGACTGTGACCATCAACTCATTTCCCACACACCACTAAACAGCTATCCATTTTTAATGACTTCTGGCCAATGTTCATTTCTAAGCCAGTAGTTCTAATATGGCCCAGGTTGATATTACACCATTTAAACTCCCCAATGTATAAGAATAAAATAGAATTGAAATAATCTCTTTTAAGCAGAAATACAATACGCTACGGTAAATTGCACTATAAAAAATAAAAAATAACTGACTAAAATATTATTTTTATCTGTAAGTAAAAGAAATATACACAAACATATGTATATAACATTCATATGACATATACATGAACTCAGTGTTGTAGCCATATCCATGTGTAGTTATGCAAAAAGGGACATGCACAGATGCATAGCAGCATTGCTGTAGACCACCTTAATATTGTTACTATACACATACACACCTCTCTGAGTTTCCATGTAGTGCTTCTCAAGCACAGCTACAAACATGTTAATTCCTTAGTGAAAAACCTTCCCTGGCATCCTATTTCTTATCATTTCTTAACACAGCCATCAAAGTCCTCCATGGTGTATCCAGTCTGTTTTTCTAGGCTCACGATCAAATATCTCAATCCTTTTCCACATGTGTGTACATCTTCTGTTCCAGTCATATCAAACTGTTACTGCATTACAGGTCCCGAGATTTCTTAACTACATTTTGTTATCTTTTTATTCTCATTAATAGTTTTCCTCCCATAAGTCTACCAAGAAAAACTCTATTAACTTTACCAAGTCCTATTCCTATGTAAGTGGTCTTCTTTATATATTCTTCCTAATTCCCCTATTTAGAATTATAACCTCTTTCTTTTGCATTCACATAGTAAATTATACCTCTCTCGCATCACTGATCAAACAGGTAGATATTTTACTCTCAAATGATTACATTTATTGAACATCTTACATTCCCAACTGGACTGTAAGTTTCATGGGTTTTGGGGCTACACTCTTAACAACTGGTCAGGCAGAGACCATGCCATGTTATAGCATCCATAGGAACAAATGTGGGGCAAGAAGGATACGGGGAGGAACATCTGTAAATGGATCCTAGGCACTCAGTTGGTAAGAGGGAAAGCTCTTAAAAGTACTTCTTGATTATATTTCCTACATTCCTCATAGTTTGCACTGCTTGCTAGAAATGTTTTTAATCCCTCTTCTGAGTTAATATTTATGTCAAGTATTCCAACTTAACTAATTTGTTGAAAAGATGTCATGTTTGGAAACTTTTCTCAGGTGGAAAGACTGCTGCCCATATCCAACTCTATATGCATTTGAGTCCAGTGTTATGCAAATATGATAATGAAAACTCGGAGAGGCTTGTTGATATGCTGCATTTCAATGGGTAAGTCTAAAATCCTGATGAAAATAAAATCTGCTCTGATTTTCACATTTATAAACTGAGACACCATCTGACAACTGGACAGCAATATGCAAATAGATTTGCCGGGATTTTTAAGCAGCTTTCCCTGTAATTCTGATGTGCATAGTGCAGAAAGTCTCCTGTGCTTTCTGCACATGTCCAAAGTAATTGTTCTAAATCTGATATGAACCTGTCCCCTTGTTCCAGTGAAAAAATACTGCTATGGAAGCTAAATTGGGCTGGGAGGAAAAGACTGAGACCACCAAGTATTTTCAGAATGACCCCAAAAGCTATCTGTCTTTCTGACTTGTAATCGATATTGGTGCTAAGACTTTGGTGGATCAGTTCCAGCCCAGAAAACTCTCATTTTATGTATATAGAAATAAAATGAGCTTTGGGATACGAATAATCAGCTTAATAACAACATCAGCATCTGCTCAATATTACAGTTATTCCTATCCTTGGTGGATTCCTACTTTGCATTCTAATCTCCCAGAGTGTGGTTTTTACCATAGAACGAACCCTTGAAAACTGGCACAAGACAGGGATGTCCTCTATCACCACTCCTATTTAACATAGTGTTGGAAGTTCTGGCTAGGGCAATCAGGCAAGAGAAAGAAATCAAGGGTAACCAGTTAGGAAAAGAAGAAGTCAAATTGTCCCTGTTTGCAGATGACATGATTGTATATTTAGAAAACCCCATTGTCTCAGCCCAAAATCTCCTAAGCTGATAAGCAACTTCAGCAAAGTCTCAGGATACAAAATTAATGTGCAAAAATCACAAGCATTCTTATACACCACTAACAGACAAACAGAGAGCCAAATCAGGAATGAACTTCCATTCACAATTGCTTCAAAGAGAATAAAATACCCAGGAATCCAACTTACAAGGGATGTAAAGGACCTCTTCAAGGAGAACTACAAACCACTGCTCAGTGAAATCAAAGAGGACACAAACAAATGGAAGAACATACCATGCTCATGGATAGGAAGAATCAATATCGTGAAAATGGCCATACTGCCCAAGGTTATTTATAGATTCAATGCCATCCCCATCAAGCTACCAATGAGTTTCTTCACAGAATTGGAAAAAACTGCTTTAAAGTTCATATGGAACCAAAAAAGAGCCCGCATTGCCAAGACAATCCTAAGTCAAAAGGAC
>NW_016804554.1:273867-281641 GCF_001698545.2 Rhinopithecus bieti | reverse complement strand
GAGTTGATGGGTGCAGCACACCAACATGGCACAAGTATACATATGTAACAAACCTGCACGTTATGCACATGTACCCTAGAACTTAATGTATAATAAAAAAAGAAAAAAAGAAAAAAAAAGAAAAAAGAAAAAAAAGATTATAGGTTCCAACTATTTAACCCCAACTCTTCATTTTACATTACTAAATTTACCTTACCCATGCGAATATTCCATTTTCTTTATTTGTAACATTTACAGTTTAGCAATCTTACCATGCTTTGCTTATATATTTTTCCGTGCACCTCACATAGGGGTTTTGATACTTTATTACTATCCTTTATTAATTTGCTTGCTTTATACACACACATATTTCTTGTCTTGTACTCTTGGCTTAGCACAACTTTCCATCAATCATTTATCTGTTTTGTGAGTCTGTGTTGTAACGTGTCTTCCTCTTTGTTGACTTTCTGGTGCTTCTTGTTTTTTGTTTTTGTTTTTGTTTTCTTTTTTCTTTCTTTCTTTTTTTTTTTTTTTTTGAGATGAGTCTCACTCTGTCGCCCAGGCTGGAGTGCAATGGCGCGATCTCGGCTGACTGCAAGCTCCGCCTCCCGGGTTCACGCCACTCTCCTGCCTCAGCCTCCCGAGTAGCTGAAGTACAGGCGCTCAGCAGCACGCCCGGCTAGTTTTATTATTATTATTATTTTTAGTAGAGACGGGGTTTCACCGTGTTAGCCAGGATGGTCTCGATCTCCTGACCTCGTGATCTGCCCGCCTCGGCCTCCCAAAGTGCTGGGATTACAGGCGTTGAGTCACCGCACCCGGCCTGGTGCTTCTCTTAAATGCCATTTCCATTAATATCTGCTAGAAGACAGCTGATAACTAATATATCAACTGATAAGTGATGTGCCTCCTTTTAAAATATAGTTGAATGTAATAGGACCTCTAGAATTGTGTAAATAGAGAGGATCTCAGGTCCCATTCCTGATGTTTAATTTTCAGGACCCGAGCTAAATTAGCAAAAGAGGTTAAGAACTAGTAAAGAACTAGACTTATTTTGCTAACTAGAATTACTGCAATGTTGACAGGCCCTCCCTGGAAACAGATTCCATCAGAGCCCGTGTTTTGCAGCACCACACTTTCCATCCTCAGTCACAGCTCATTGACTATGCATTGTGCCCCTTACCCAAGGTCAGCAAACCTATAGGCCCATAAGTCGAATGCAGCCTGCTCTTGTTTGAAAAGGTATGACTGGCAAGTCATATTCTCCCTCATTTGGGAATTTAGTAGGAGAACAAGTCAGGATGAGAATTAGGCAAAATTATGGTGTAGAGAGGTTACAAAGTAAAAATTTGCTTTCAAAGAACTGGAGAACGGAAGAGCCTTAGGGTCAAATTATAACGGGCAGAGCATTAGGATGCTGGTCTAAAAATTGTTAATGTTAAAGTTTCTGGAACTATAATAAATCTTTTCAGTTTTAAAAGAAGAATCATTTGTTTATGAGATCTAACGTGTTTTTTTCTCATAGTTTCACATCATATTCTCAATTTCCTAATTCCTACATATAGCCATCATACGAACATATTACAAATTTTGTTAATGTTTAAATTTTTGTTGTGTACATATTAGGTGTATAAATTTATGGAGTACATGAGATATTTCGGTACAGGTATGCAATGTGTACTAACGACAGTATGGAAAATTGGGTATCTATCCACTCAAGCATTTATCCTTTGAGTTACAACAATCCAATCATATACTTTTAGACATTTTAAAATGCACTATTATTACTGATTATAGTCCCCCATCCTATACTATCAAATACTATGTTATTAATTCTTTCTATTATTTTTGTTGTACCATCAAATACTAGGGCTTACTAACTTGTACTATCAAATACTAGGTCTTATTAACTCTTCATACTATCAAATACTAGGTCTTATTAATTCTTTCTATTATTTTTGTACCCATTAGCCATCCCCACCTCCACCCTGCCCCATAAATACCTTTGCCAGTCTCTGGTAACCATCCTCCTATTTTTTATTTCCTTGAGTTCAACTGTTTTGATTTTTAGATTCCACAAAAAAGTGAGAACATGTGATGCTTGTCTTCCTGTGCCTGGCTTGCTTCACTTAACATAACGATCTCCAGTTCTATCCATGTTGTTACAAATAACAGGATCTCATTTTTTAGGAGCGAATAGTACTCTGCTGTGCATATGTACTACATTCTCTTTATTCATTCATCTGTTCATAGACATGTAGGTTGCTTCTAAATCCTGACTATTGTGAACAGTGCTGTGACAAATATAGGACTGCAGATATCTCTTCGATATCCTAATTTCCTTTCTTTCCAGCATGTACGTAGAAGTGGGATTGCTGGATAGTATGGTAGCTCTACCTTTAGTTTTTGAGGACCCTCTGAACTGTTCCTCATAGTGGCTGTATTATTTATATCCCCACCAACAGTGTACAAGCATTCCCTTTTCTCCATAGCCTCACAAGCATTTGTTATTGCCTGACTTTTAGATAAAAGTGATTTTAACTGAAGAAAGATGATATTCCATTGTAGTTTTAATTTGCATTTCTCTAATGATCAATGATGTTGAGCACCTTTTCATATGCCTATTTTACTATCTGTATGTCTTCTTTTGAGAAATGTCTATTCAGACCTTTTTCCCATTTTTAATTGGATTATTATTATATAATTTTTCCTATAGAGTTGTTTGAATTCATTATATATTCTGGTTATTAGTCCCTTGTCAGATGGGCAGTTTGCAAATATTTTCTCACACTGTGTGGGTTATCTCTTCACTTTCTTGGTTGTTTCCTTTGCTGTGCAGAAGCCTTTTAACTTGATGTCATCTTATTTGTACATTTTTGCTTTGATTGTCTATGTTTGTGGAGTATTACTCAATAAATTTTTGCCCAGACTAATGTCCTGGAGATTTTTCCCAATGTTTTATTTTAGTAATTTCATGGTTTGAGACCTTAGATTTAATTATTCAATTCATTCCGATTTGATTTTTGTATAAGGTGAGAGATAAAGTTCCAATTTCATTCTTCTACATACGGATATCCAGTTTTCCTGGCATCATTTATTGAAGAGACTATCTTTTCCCCAGTGTATATGTTTGGCACTTTTATCGAAAGTGAATTTACTGTAGGTATGTGGATTTGGTTCCTGGTCCTCTGTTCTGTTCTATTTTCTATGTGTCTGTTTATATGCCAGTACTATGCTGTTTTGTTTATTACAGTTCTGTAGTACAATTTTAAATCAGGTAATGTGATTACTCCAATTTTCTTTCTTCAGGATAGCTTTGGCTATTCTGTCTTTTGTAGTTCCATATGAATTTTATGATTTTTTTTTCCATTTCTGTGAAGAAAGTTATTGATATTTTGATAGAGATTAAATTGAATCTGTAAATTGCTTTCGGTAGTATGAATATTTTAACAAAATTGATTCCTCTAATCTGTGAACACAAAATACCTTTCCATTTTTTTGTGTGTGTCCTCTTTAATTTCTTTCATCAGTTTTTTGTAGTTTTCATTATAGAGATCTTCTACTTCTTTGGTTAAATTAAATCCTAGGTACTTAATTTCATTTGTTGCTATTATAAATTGGATAGCTTTTTAAATTTCTATTTCAGATCATTCACTGTTGACATATAGAAATGCTAGTGAGTTTTATGTGTTGATTTTGCATCCTTAAGCTTTACTGAATTTATTAGTCCTAGAAGTTTTTTGGTGGAGTCTTTAGGTTTTTCCAAATATAAGATAATATAAACTTCAAACAAGAAAAATTTGACTTCACTTCCAATTTAGATGTCCTTTATTTCTTTCTCTTGTCTGACCATTGTAGCTGGGACATCAAGTACTATGTTGAATATCAGTAGTGAAAGTGGGCATCTTTATCATATTCCAGATCAAACTGAAAAGTCTTTCAGTGTTTTTCCCACTATGACACTAGCTGTGGCTCTGTCATATATGGCTTTTATTATGCTGAGGTATGTTCCTTCTATACACAGTTTTTTGAGAATGTTTATTGTGAAGGAATGTTGAATTGTATCAAATGCTTTTTAACATCAATTGAAATGATTACGTGGTTATCTTTTATTCTGTTGGTATGATGTATCACATTTATTGATTTGTGTATGTTGGACCATCCTTGCCTCCCTGTGAGAAATCCCTCTTGGTCATGATGAATGATCTTTTAAATGTATTGTTGAATTTGATTTGCTAGTATTTTGTTGAGATTTTTTGCATCAATATTTCTCAGAGATACTAGCCTGTAGGTTTATTTTTTTTTTTTTAATGTATTTTTGTCTGGTTTTGGTATCAGAGTAATACTGGCCTTGGAGAGTTTGGAAGATTTCCCTCTTCCTCTATTTTTTAGAACAGTTTGAGTAGAATTAGTATCAGTTCTTTAAATGTTTGATACAATTCAGTAGTGAAGTCGTTGGGTCCCAGGCTTTTCTTTACTAGGAGACTTTTTAATAAGGATTCAATTTCATTACTTATTGGTTTGTTCATGTTTTGGATTTATTCATGGTTCAACCTTGGTAGGTTGTATGTGTCTGGGAATTTATCCATTTCTTCTAGATTTTTCAGTTTATTGGCACATAGTTGCTGATGGTAACCACTAATGATCCTTTGAATTTCTGTGGTATCAGTTGTTATGTATCCTTTTTTCAATTCTGGTTCTATTTAGTTGGAACTCTTGTCTTTCTTTTCTTTGTTAGTCTGACTAAAAATTTGTCAATTTTGTTTATCTTTTCAAAAAATCAACTTTTTGTTTAATTAATCTTTGGTATTATTTTCTTCATTTCAAATTCACTTATTTCTACTCTAATATCTACTATTTTCTACTATTTTTGGGTTCAGTATGCTCCTGCTTTTCTAGTTCTTTAAGATTCATTATTACATAACTTATTTGAAGTTGTTCTTTTTTGATGCAGGGACTACTTTTTTGGTGTAGGCATAAATGTTTCTGTTAGTATTGTTTTCAATGTATAGCATGTAGATTTGATAGTTTGTCTTTCCATTGTTATTTCAAAAAATTTTCCATTTTCTTCTTAATTTCTTATTGACCCACTGATCATTCAGGAGTCTATTGTTTAATTTCCACCTGCTTGTATAGTTTCCAAAATTCTCCCTGCTTTTAATTTCTAGTTTTATTCCTTTGTTGTCAGAGAAGATGCTTGATATTATTTCACTTATTGTTAATGTTTTAAGACTTCTTTTGTGACCTAACATATTATATATCCTTTAGAGTGTTCCATATGCTGGAGAAGAATGGGTACTCTGCAGATGTTGAATGAAATATTCTGTAAACCTCTGTTAGAACCAACTTTTTGTAGCACAAATTAAGTTTGATGTTTCTTTGTTGATTTTCTGTCTAGGAGATCTGTACAGTGATGAAATGGGATGTTGAAGTCTTCAACTATTATTGTATTGGCATCTGTCTCTCGCTTTAGCTCTAATAATATTTGCTTTATATATCTAGGAACTACAGTGTATAGTACATATAGAATTACAATCATTATATCCTCTTGCTGGATTGACCCTTTTATCATTATGTAATGGCCTTTGCTTTTTTTACACTTTTCGTCTTGAAATCTATTTTGTTTAAGAATAGCTACTCCTACTTTGTTTGGTTTTCATTGGTATGAAATATCTTTTTCCATCCCTTTATTTTCTACCTTTGTGTATTTTTATAGGTTATGTATTTCTTGTAGGCAACAAATCATTGGATCTTGTTTTTTTTCCAACCTTTCAGCCACTCTATGTCTTTTGATTGCAGAGTTTAATTCATTTATATTTAATGTTGTTGTTGATATGCAGGGACTTACTCCTGCCATTTTATTAATTGTTTCTGGTTTACATATTTTTAAAATCAATTTATTTATTACCTGAAATAATTTAAGTGTGCCTCTGTTCTTCACAACCAAATGTGTAAAAATGCACCAAAATGTGTAGATGGTGGGAAAACAACAACTTCCAAAATAAAGCATGGAAGTTGTTATTTCCCAACTATCTACATCTACCCTATTAAAAATAAGAAATATTAAAGTTTGAGTCATCTCCAAGCATAACTATTTTCTTCTTTTGTCTGAATTTTGTGATTTTAATTTCTTAACCTAAGATAACTATATATGGTATATATTGAAAATTGAGTACCTTAATGCAGTTTTTATAACTCTCTCTATAAAAGTAAATAATATTCTTTACTTGGATCAATTAAAAAAGATAAAACCTAACATTCTCAACAGATAACATCCTATTATTATTAAAAGATGAACTAAATTTTATATAATAACTCATGTTAATTTGTTTGCTAAATTGAACTTAATGTTTCATGCTATTTAGTGATACATGATTAGGAGACTTTTGTGTATGCAAACCCTCGTGTTAGGCATTGCTAAGATGGCCTTACCTGCTGATATTCATGATCTTTTCTAATTCCCTTCCGTTAAATGTGGGCTAGACTTA
Source organism: Rhinopithecus bieti (assembly GCF_001698545.2). Classification (NCBI taxonomy): domain Eukaryota; kingdom Metazoa; phylum Chordata; class Mammalia; order Primates; family Cercopithecidae; genus Rhinopithecus; species Rhinopithecus bieti. Next base: position 275,174 of record NW_016804554.1, on the reverse strand, counting down.
CTGACTTTTTTCTAACAAACATGATGTGGCAGAAGTAATGGAAGGTTACTTCTTGGCAAAGGTTACAGAGAAATTGTCACCTCCATTTTGCATGCTCACCAATGCTTTTACTCACTAACTCTGAAGGAAGGTAGCTGCCCTGTAAAGCCTTACAGGACATAGAACTAAGCAAACTCTTTGACCAAATAACCACATTGGACTGAGTTGAGGCCCTCAATCTGATGGCTCACAATGCTTAAAATCCCGCCAACATCTAGGTGCATGAGTTTAAAAGCAGATCTTACTTCCATAGAGTGTTCATATGGAAATGAGCCCTGGCTGATACCTCGATCACAACTTTAGCAGAAGCAGTCTTTCACTGAAGCAGAGGCATCCAGCTAAGCCAAACTGAGTTTTCTGACCCACAGAAACCATGAAATAATAAATGTCTGCTGATTTATGCTACGAAGTGTTGGGGCAATTTTTTAATGCAGCAATTGATAACTAATTTTATCATCAAGAATGTTATTTTTTATTGTTGAAAATTGCTAAGATGAACAAAAGCTTCTAACTGAGAAGAAAAAATCAAATACTGTCTTGTAATTTCTAGAAAGATAATAAATGAGAGGTTTCCATTTGCTTTAGCTCTTATTTTATATCCTGGTAATTAGTAAAGTTAACCTATAGATAAATTTATTATAAATTTTCATTCTGCAGTTATTCTTTGGTAGATCAAAGAAGTTTGTTGTGACATTATGATCAATAGATAATCAACCACTCTGTCATATATACTTTTTTTTAATTTAACTTCACTTTTATATTGACTGTAATGATTCAAATTTTTAAGGGAAAACATCAACATGATCTTTCTCTGCATTATGTTCCAAATTCACTGATTTTCTACAGTGTATCTTTTTATATGTATATAATCTTTTTTTAAAAGCTAATGGGTCAATGTAAAGTTTCTTCTCTAAGTTATTAAAATCTTAATTATAGTAGTTCTTATGGTAGACATTCTAAATTATCTTCTTTTGTGAATTATTTCTTTTTTTAATTTTTTTTATTATACTTTAAGTTCTAGGGTACATGTGCATAACGTGCAGGTTTGTTATATATGTATACTTGTGCCATGTTGGTGTGCTGCACCCATAATCTCGTCAGCACCCATCAATTCATCATTTATATCAGGTATAACTCCCAATGCAATCCTTCCCCCCTCCACCCTCCCCATGATAGGCCCCAGTGTGTGATGTTCCCCTTCCTGAGTGCAAGTGATCTCATTGTTCAGTTCCCACCTATGAGTGAGAACATGCGGTGTTTGGTTTTCT
>NW_016804554.1:264670-269893 GCF_001698545.2 Rhinopithecus bieti | reverse complement strand
CCTCGCTGCTGCCTTGCAGTTAGATTGCAGACTGCTGTGTTAGCAATGAGGGAGGCTCCGTGGGCGTGGGACCCTCCCGGCCAGGTGTGGGATATATTCTCCTGATGTTCCCGTTTGCTTAAAGCGCAGTATTGGGGTGGGAGTCACCCGATTTTCCAGGTGTTGTGTGTCTCAGTTCCCCTGGCTAGGAAAAGGGATTCCCTTCCCCCTTGCACTTCCCAGGTATGGCGATGCCTCGCCCTGCTTCAGCTCTCGCTGGTCAGGCTGCAGCAGCTGACCAGCACTGAATGTCTGGCACTCCCTAGTGAGATGACCTCAGTACCTCAGTTGAAAATGCAGAAATCACTGGTCTTCTGTGTTGCTCACGCTGGGAGTTGGAGACTGGAGCTGTTCCTATTTGGCCATCTTGCTCCGCCCTCCTTTTTTTTTTTTTTTTAAGACGGAATCTCGCTCTGTCACCCAGGCTGGAGTGCAGTGGCACGATCTCGGCTCACTGCAAGCTCTTCCTCCCGGGTTCACGCCATTCTCCTGCCTCAGCCTCCAGAGTAGCTGGGACTACAGGCGCCCGCCACCTCGCCCGGCTAGTTTTTTTTGTATTTTTTAGTAGAGATGGGGTTTCACTGTGTTAGCCAGGATGGTCTCAATCTCCTGACCTTGTGATCCGCCCATCTCGGCCTCCCAAAGTGCTGGGATTACAGGCTTGAGCCACCACGCCCGGCCTTGTGAATTATTTCTTTGTGCCTGTTTTGCTCATTCATTACTGTTTAACAAAATACTCTGAAAGTTAGTGTCAAAAATAACAACCACTTATTTGCCCATGAATCTGCAACTTGGGCAGTGCTAATTTTTGTTCCAATGATTGGCTGGGATATTCATGCAGCATATTTGGTTGGGAGCTTGACTGGAACTGAGATAGCTAACAGGTCTTTGCTCACATAACAGGTGCCTCCACTGCTGTGCTTGGCCCAGCTATGAGCTGGCCAAGCATCTCATATTTTTCTTTGCTTATTTCCTATAGCACAGAAGCTATACCTTTTTACATGTTACCTCAGGGTTCCAAGAAATTGAAATGTAAAGCTGCAAGACTTCTTAAGGACAATACTGAAATTGACACTGCAATAGTGTCAATTGATAAAAATTCTATTAATAAAAATAAATCCCAAGGCCAGCCCAGAATCTATGGGAGAGGAAATAGATAAGAGCTCTTGATGGAAGAAGTGGCATCTGCATATAAAAATCGAAGATTTAATGGTGACTATATGTGGCAATTATTACTCACAGTGCTCGGGAGGTTTCAGCTTTAGCTATATGATGCTAGTCTTTGATTATGTTTTCTAGGAAGAAAGATAGGAAATTTAGTAATAGACAAAGCTTGCTGAACTTAAAAATACAAAGATTAACACAACTCAGAAGAAAATCAGCATTTCTCTGATCTGTAGATTTGAAATTATAACCCTAGAAGAGTTGAAAGAGACTGAAACATTTTTAGATTGAGAAAGGGATATTAAAGTCCCAAAATAAACACTATCTTAGTGACAGAGGAGTCAGCAGAAACTTTATAGTTTAGTGGAAAAGGACGATGAAAGGAAAGCATTGAGGGGGGAAAAAGTAGGTAAAGATAATCTTTAAAGAGTTAGGACAGTGCCTGGCTCTATAGTTTAAACTGAGAAGAGAGGCGGTTTCCCTGTCAAAAGATATTAATAAAAGAAACAGCGACATGATATGTTCTAGAGATTTATAGTCTACATTGTGATTTCTTTGAGCCCCTGTTGCTTCCAGAAGCATGGTATTCACATTGTTAAAAATACAGTAGAAATGAGATAAACTGTGTTTGTAATCCTAAAATTTTCACCTGCTTTAAAATATAAGATCTTATCACTTTTAGAGGAGGATAGAGGAGGTTGCTATCAGTGAGTAAAAGTAAATGGAAGGATTTATGTAAGGTATTTGGAATTGGATATAATGTGCACATTACAGTTCAGGGAATTTGTGGAATCCTGGCATAACACAAATGAAAAACAACACTTTTCTAAAACTGAATTAAAGGGATACTCTTAGCCAATTGAAATGGTGTCTAAAACCTGTACTATTTCTGTAATACTTATTTTATGAAGTTTAAACCATCTTTAACCAATGAATGCATAATTCTGTTACAGAATGATTTATGTTAAAAAACTTATTAAGAAATTAGTATATTATACTATACTATGGTAATTTTAGTAGGTTTGAAGTGATATCTCTTTTGGTTTTAATTTACATTTCCTTAATGACTAATTATCTTGAGAAGTTTTTCTTGTACTTATTGACCATTTATATATCTTATTTGGATAAATGTCTTTTCAGATCCTTTGCTCAATTTTTAATTGGTCATTTGTCTTTTTATTATTTAGCTATAAATATTCTTTATATACTCTGGAGACAAGACCCTGTCACATGTATGATTTGCAATAGTAGTATTTTGTGTTTTTTCTCTTTCTTCACTTTTTCGATGTAGTTATTTTCAGCACAAAAATTTTAAAATTAGATTTAGTTCAATTTATCTATTTTCCTTTGTTGCTTAGGATTTTGTTGTCGTGGCGAAGAAAATCTCGTATAAGCTTTTATCATGACTTACTATGAAATCATTCTTAAAAGTTTTAGAATTTTGACTCTTATATTTAGGTCTAAGATATATTTTCAGTAATTGTTATGTATGATATAAGACAGGCAGTCAACATCACATTTTTGCTAATGGATATCCAGTTATCCCAGCAACATTTGCTGAGGAGACAATTTTTTCCCAACTGGATTGATTTGTCACCCTCATTGAAAATCAATGAATCTTAAATGTAAGGATTTACTTCTGGATTCTCAGTTCTATTCCATTGAAATGTATGTTTATTCTTACACCAGTGCTAAATGGACTGTATTAGTGTAGGTTTGTAGTATATTTTGATATTGGAAAATATGAGTCCTCTGAATTCGTTCTTCTCTTTTGAGTTTGTATGAGCTATTATGCATCTCTTGCACTTGTGTATGTATTTTGGAATCAATTTGACACTTTCTGCAAAAAGACAACTGGCATATTTGTAATAATTTTGTTGACTCTATAGAACATTTGGGGTAATATTGTCATTTTAACATTAAATCTACTAATTCTTTCACGAGATGCCTTGTCATTTAGTTGAATTTTCTTAATTTCTTTCAACAATGTATTCTGGTAATCATTGTGCAAATTTTGCATTTATTTGTCGAATTTATTCCTGTATTTTATTCTTGTTGATGCTATTAGAAATAGAATTGCTTCCTCTATTTTGTACTTTTTTCATTTCTTCTGTGTAGAAATTTTTTTTATTTTTAAATTTCCATCTATAGCCTGGAACTTCGATGAATTTGGTTATTGGTTCTAATATTTTTAATTGAATTCTTTAGGATTTTCTATATATAAGATCTTGTCATCTGCACCTAGCAATAATTTTATGACTTACCTTCTAATTTCCATAACTTGTTTATTTCTCTTGAAAACTTGCCATGGCTGTACCTCCCTTATGCAGAAGTAGTAAGAGTGGATGTCCTTAACTTGCTTCTGATTTTAGAGGAAAATTCTTAGTTTTTCACCATGGCATATGTTATCAATTGCGGGATTTTCACAGATACACTTAATCAGGTCAGAGAAGTTCTTTTCCATTCCTATTTTATAATGAAAGTGTTGGATTTTGCCAGTTGAATTTTCTGTAGCTATAAAAATAATTATGTTTAAAATTTTTTATTCCATTAATATGATATGTTACATTGACTGATTTTCTTATGTTTAGCCAACCTTTCATTTTTCAGATAGATCTCATTTGGTCATGTTGTATAATCTAATTTATATGTTGCTGGAATAGATTTCATGTAGTTTGTTGAGGATTTTCATATCTGAATATTCTGGACATTTGATCTATAGTTTTCTTTTCTTGTATTTTCTTAGTTTTAGTACCAGTTTTGACCTGATAGACTAAGTTAAGAAATGTTTCTTCCTCTTAAGTTCTTTGACAATTTTGAGGAGAGTTGTTATTAAGTCTTCTTTAAATGTTACTAGGATGCACTAGTGAAGCCAGTACACCTGCTTTTGGGAGAAATTATTTGTTACTAATTCAAACTTTTCACTTGTTATAAATACATTCTGATATTATTATTTCTAGTAGTTTGGGTATCCTTATAGCATCACCCCACTCATGGTACCAATTTACTTTATTAGTCCATTATCATGCTGCTAATAAAGACATACCCAAGACTGGGTAATTTATAAAGGAAAGAGGTTTAATGAACTCACAGTTCTTCATGGCTAAGGATGCCTCACAATCATGCTAGAAGACAAAGGAAGAGCAAAGGGATATCTTACATGGTGGCAGATGATAGGGCATGTGCCGGGGACTGTCCCTTTGTAAAACTGTCAGATCTTGTGAGACATTCACTGTCGTGAGAACAGCATGGGAAAAACTTGCCCCCTTGCTACAAGTATCACCCACTGATTCCTTCCCATGACACGTGAGGATTATTACAATTCCAGGTGAGATTTGAGTGGCGACACCGAGCCACACCATATCATTCTTTCTCTTTAGTCATGTTTGGTAGATTATGGCTTTCTAGTGACTTGCCTAGAGTTCATTTAGTTAATACACATTTTTAGCCAGAAGATGCTCATAGTGTATCTTTATCATCTTTTCTTTAACCCTCTTTAAGTTCTATAGTAACTGTCATGTCTTCTTTTTTTTTTTTTTTTTTTTTTTTTTAAATTAGGTTTTCCTTTTTTTTTTTTTTTTTTGGTAAATTGAGTCTTCCCTTTCTTTATAGTATTTTTGGTCTATCTACATAAAAGTTTGTCAATTTTGATGACATATTAAAGTGCCAGTTTTTTGTTACATTAATTTTAGTTATTTGTTTTATATTCTCTATTTTGTTTTACTAGTTTTAATACTCCCTCCTTTTACTTGTTTAGAATTAAATTTTCACTTAGTTTTCTAATTTTGTAAGGTTACAGTTTTAGTTACTGATTTGAGATTTTTATTTGTTTTTTAAAATAGATTTTTATAGCTATAAATATCTTTCAGAGCATTTCTCTAGCTACATTGTGTATTATCGTGTGATGTTCTGATTTAATTTTCATTTATCTTAAAATATTTTCTAATTCATTAATATAATGGAATTTTTCAAATTTTCCATGTGAGATTTTTTTTAAACCCATTGATTATTTAGGAGTTC
>NW_016804554.1:220712-262734 GCF_001698545.2 Rhinopithecus bieti | reverse complement strand
TACTGCTTCATATTTACTTCATATTTATACTAACTCAATTCTAGTGAATTATAACAACTTTACTCCTATATAGCTGTATTTCCTTCCCTTCTCTACTGTTTTTTTCTATTTTATATATATATAATATATCCAAAATAAAATATTAGACCTATACATCTAAATATAAAATAAAATCTACTTTATTTATACATATAAAATAGAAAAATATATATATATATACTGTGCCTATTTATGTCACAAAACCAGTAATATATTTTTATAATTACTTTTTTTGAAATGTTACATATTTTAAAGTAGTTGAGAAAATAAAAGAGAGCACATAAATATTCGCAATTGATTAAACTAATATTCTATTTATAATCTCTGACTTTTTATTTTTTCATTTGAATTCACATTACCATCTGTTATTATTTACTTCAATAAAGGTTTGTTCACCATCGTCTCCTGCTCTTACTGTCAAATATATTACATTTCTATATGCTATGATTCCAACAGTACATATATATATACACATACATATTTAAATACATAGTTTAAGCTATTGCTTTTTAAATCAGTTACGAAAAGAAAAAAGAAGAAAATTTAACTATATTGTCTTTTATAATATCTACCTATTTTTCTTTATTTGTACTCTGTTTTTTCTTAGGGATTAAACGAATGTGTTGTCACTTGCTTTCAGCCAGAAGAATTTTCTTTAGAATTTCTTTCAAGGCATATTCTCTGGCAATGGATTTTCTCCTCTTTTGTTTATCTGGTAGTGTCTACTTCACCTTTGTTTTTGAAAGATAGCTTTGTTGTGTATATGATCCTTGAGTATTTTGACTTACAGCATTTTGAATATGTTATCACATTGCCTTCTCACCTTCATTGTTTCTGAAGATAAATCAGCTATGTTATGACCTGAACGGTATCCCCCCATACGTTGTGTATTGAAGTCTTAATCCCCAAGGTATATGATAGAGCCTACTAAATCCTAATCCCCAATGCATATGATAGGTCCTATTAACATTCAATTAAGTTTTAGTAAGATCATAGGAGTAAGCCCCTGACCTCCTAGGATTAGTGTCCTTATAGGGATAAATACCAGAGAGCTTTCTCTCTCTCCCCTTTTTTTCTGTTTCTGTGTGTGTGTACATTCTGAGGAACAGCTTTATGAAAACATAGAAAAAAGGTGGCTGTCTGTCTGTCATTAGGAATAGCGCCCTTACCAGAAACCAAATTTGATAACGCCTTGATTATAAACTTCTCTCCTTCAGAACTGTGAGAAAGTAAATTTCTATTGTTTAATCCACCCTGTCTATGATACACACATACCACAGAAATATTGTGGCTTTGGTTCCAGACCACTGCATTAAAGTAAATATTGCAATCAAACAATTTTTTTTGGTCTCCCAGTGCATATAAAAGGCATATTTGCTCTATACTGTAGTCTCCTAAGTGTGAAATAGCATTTGTCTAAAAACTGTATACACCTTAATTAAAAATACTTTATTACTAAAAAGAGCTAATAATTACCTGACACTTTAGTAAGTCATAGTATTTTTTTCTGGTTGAGGATCTTGCTTTGGTCTTAGTGGCTGCTAACTGATCAGGTTGGTGTTTGTTGAAGATTTGGGTGGCTGTGGACATTTTTAAAAATAAGACAACAATGAAGTTTGCTGCATGGACTGGCTCTTTCTTTTGCATGAGATTTCTTTGTGGCATCCAATGCCATAAAGGATTTTATGGCATTTAAAGCATTTTACCCACAGTAGAACTTCTTTCAAAATTGAAGTCAGTCCTCTCAAATCCTGCTGCTGCTTTATCAGCTAAGTTTATGAAATATTCTAGAACTTTTGCTGTCACTTCCAAAATGTTCACAACGCTTTCACCAGAAGTAGACTCCATCTCAAAAAACACTTTGTTTGCTCATGCGTAAGAAGCAACTCCTCATCCATTCAAATTTTATCATGAGATTGCAACAGTTCAGTCACGCGTCTTCAGGCTCCACTTCTATTTATAGTCTTTTAAATAGTTCTATCACATCTCTAGTTATTTTCTTCACTGTAGTATTGTACCTGTCAAAGTCATCCATGAGGGTTAGAATACACTTCCTCTAAACTCCTGTTAATATCGACATTTTGACATTGTCCCACGAATCACATGTTTATAATGGCATCTAAAATGGCAAATCCTTTGCAGGTTTTCAATCCTCTTCAGGTTTTTAGGTTTTTACTCTGCCTGGATCCATCACAAGAATCACTATCTATGATGGCTTCAGCCTTAGGAATGCATTTTGAAATAATAAGACTTGAAATTCAAAATTGTCTCTTTATCTCTGGGATGCAGAATGGATGTTTTGTTAGTAGGCATGAAAATAGCATTACTTTCTTTGAACATTTCCGTCAGGGTTCTTGGGTGACAAAGTGCATTGTCAATGAACAGTGACATTTTAAAATGAATCTTTTTTTTTTCCTAAGCAGTAGGTCTCAATGGTGGGCTTAAAATATTCAGTAAACCATACTACTCACAGATATGATGTAATCCAGGCTTTGGTGTTCCATGTATAGAATATAGACAGTGTAGATTTAGCATAATTCTTAAAGCTCCTGTGATTTTCTGAATGGTAAATGAGCACTGGCTTCAGCTTAAAGTCATCAGCTGTGTTATCTCCTAGTAAGAGTCAGTTTGTCCTTTAAAGCTTTGAAGCCAGCCATTGATTTCTTTGTAGAGAAGATAAATCTTCTGAATAGTTTCCTGCAGCTTCTATATCAGCACTTGCTGCAATACCTTGCACTTTTATATTATGGAGATGGCTTCTTTGTTTAAACCTTATAAACAAATTTCTGCTAGCTTCAAACTATTAGGCTGGTGCAAAATAATTGCAGTTTTCTACTCTGAAGTTTTTGCACCTCTTTCAGCCTTCATAGAGTTGAAGAGAGTTAGGGTTTTGCTCTGAATTAGGCATTGGCTTAAGAATGGTGTGTCCGGTTTAATCTTTTATCCAGACCACTAAAACCTTCTCCATATTAGTAATAAGCTGTTTAACTTTTTTAACATTTGCTTGTTCACTAGAGTAGCACTTTAAATTTCCTTAAATAACTTTCTCTTTGCATTCACAACTTTGCTGTTTGTCATAAGAGGCCTAGCTTTAGACCCTTCTCAGCTTTTAACATACCTTCTTCACTAAGCTTAATCATTTCTAATATTTGATATAACGTAAAAGACACGCAACTCTTCCTTTCATTTGAACACTTGGAGGTCATTGTACTGTTATTAACTGAACTTGTATTAATATTGTTTTGTCTCAGGGAGTGGGGAGGATCAAGGAGAGATAGAAAGATGAGGAAATGGCTGGTTGATGGAGCAGTCTGAATGCAAACAGTCATAGATTAAGTCTGCTATTCTGTATGAGCGCAGTTTGTAGTGCTCCAAAACAATCACAATAGTAACATTGAAGATCACTTATCACAGATAACCTTGGCAGATATAATATTAATAAAGTTTGAAAGATTGCAAGTATTAACAAAATGTGGCACAAAGATACAAAGTTAACACATACTATTGAAAAATGATGCCAATAGATTTGCTTGATGCAGGGTTACCCAATTTGTTAAAAAAAATTAAAAACAGAAAACATTATCTGTGAAGTAAAATAAAGGACAGAAAAGAAAGCACAATAAATCAAAGCGTGTCTACACTTTGTTGTAGCAGATTGAACAGATTAATACAGCTATTAATTTTACTGGGGTTATCTTGTATATGATGACTATGAGTAATTTTTCTCATTGCTTTTAAGGTTTTCAACATTTTCACTATGTTATGTCTGGGGGTAATATTTTCTGCATTTATTCTATTCTGAATTTTGTTTGGTTTGTATATGTCGATTTCTGGTTTACACCAAATTTGGGAAATTTCAGACATAATTTTTTGAACCCCTTTTTCTTTCTCTTACTATTCTGGTAATCACATCATGCGGGTGTTGCTGGTGTACTTAATAATGGTATCCCATATTTCTCTGAGGCTATTTTCAGTTTTCTTCGTTTTCTCTGCTCTTTATTTAGATGTCATAATCTATATTGATTTATCTTTAAGTTCATTGATTCTTTCTTCTGTCAGCTAAAATCTACTTCTGAGCCTAGTTAATGTTTTGTTGTACTTTTAACTACAGAATTTCCATTTAATTCTTTATTGTAGTTTATCTCATTATTTTCTCTAGATAAGACAGTACCATAATGCTTTTCTTTATTTTTTTTAGATGTGAATTTCTTTAGGTCTTTGAGCATATTTATAATAGCTGCTTTGAAGTCTTTGTCTCCTAAGTCCAAGTTCTTGTACTCCACTAATGTAGTTTCTGTTCCCTGCATTTTCCCCGTGCATTGTTCACTTTGTTATTTTTTTGTTTATCTCCTAATTATTTGTTGAAAATTGGACATTTGATATATTATTTACTTAGTCATGTGCATGTCTGTGTAAGATTTGGCTGACCTAGTTTGTGGAATATGCTCCCTCAGTACTGTGCAGCCTCTGATAGCCTTGCTCAGATTTTTCTTTCTTTATATTATCTTCTAGCCTGGATAACCAGAGATTGTACCTTGTACCTGGATCCGTATGAGTCACTTACTTGTTAAAATTTATGCTTAAGCCATTTTGCCCCATTATGTTTTTACCGTTTACCATTGGTTAGTATTTGGCTTTGAATTTTGCTAGTACAGCTTAAGGAGTTTGTGTTTTTGCTTCATGGTCAGACAGTGACTAGAAGCTTGGATATCTCTCTTTGATCAGTCTTGGGAGGGTTCAAATTTTGGCATTTATTTAGGTCTTCCATATTGCCAGAGATAACTGCAAATTTATTTTTTTCCTAGGGTCAGAGAAACTTATTGTTCAGTCTATGTTTCATCCAAAGCTGTGCTTAAGCCCATATTGCTGGTTAGGCTTCTGCCATTTATTGATAGATCTAAGTGCAACATGGTGAATAATTTCCCATATCCAATTGCCCCATATCTAGCTCTGAATGCTCCTGAGTGGATGCAGCCAAGCACATATTTACCAACATTCATACCTTCAGAGTTGATAGCCTGATCTCAGAAGGACTTTCCTTACTTGTTTATTTTCCTAATTTTCTGTGAAAATTCTGGTCACTCTGGCTTTTTACTTATTGCTATCAGTATTATGGAGTTACCATAATCCCCTCTTATTTTTTCTCAGTATCTCCATTGTGTTCAACAATGCCCTTAGATACAGAATTCTTCATGTACTGTTTCTAATAATGACTATCCCCTCATCAGGTGTACAGAGTTCTTTATACCTAATGTCTGTCTCATTCCCTGGGAAGAACCGCTGCACCAGAACACAGAAATTGCAGGGAGGATATTCTCCTGGAATGACACATCTATTAAATGAGTGGACCCTGAGGTAGTAAGAGCCCTGGTCTTCTTGGTTTGCCCCTCCATACATGGAACATTCACCCCATGAGCAAGTGAGAGGGGGCAATTTTATCCCATTATTCTCATCTTGCCACTTTTGAAGTAAAGCTTTCCATTACAAGTAGGGGATGGGTGATAGCAAAGAATTCTTTTGCCATGCCCACTCAGTATAGAGCTACTATAGCATGGGGCTTATAGAATAAAAAGAATCAGTGGTCTTCCCTTCCCGGGAGAAATTATAGCCTTCCACTGGGATCTGGGGAAAAGAGAGGCTAGTCTTTTTATGTTAACTGCCTAGGAAAGAATGGCCAGAGTTATGTTTCCATAATACTGAGGTGCAGGAGGAGTGAAAGGAGTAGGTCCTGGCTCAAATGATGATATGGCTATGTCCCTTTGAAATCTCATTTTGATTTTTAGTTCCCATAATATCCATGTGTTATGGGAGGGACCAGGTGGAGATAATTGAATCATCGGGCAAATTCCCCCATCCTATTCTCATGATAGTGAGTTAGTTCTCAAGAGATCTGATGATTTCATAAGAAGCTTCCCCCATTACTGGGCATTCATTCTCTCTCTTGCTGCCCTGTGAAGAGGTGCATTCAGCCATGATTGTAAGTACCCTGAGGGCTCCCCAGCCATGTGGAACTGTGAGTCAATTAAACGTCTTCTCTGGCTGGGCACGGTGGCTCACACCTGTAATATCAGTACTTTGGGAGGCTGAGGCAGGAGGATCACCTGAGGTCAGGAGTTCGAGACCAGCCTGGCAAATATGGTGGAACCCAGTCTCTACTAAAAATACAAAATTTAGCTAGGCATGGTGGCAGTTGCCTGTAATCCTAGCTACCTGAGAGGCTGAGGCTGGAGAATCACTTGAACCTGGGAGGTGGAGGTTTTCAGTGAGCCCTGATCCGCCACTGTATTCTAGCCTGGGTAAACAGAGCTAGACTTCATCTCAAAACAAACAAACAAACAAACAAACAAACAAAAAACAAATAAACCTATTTTCTTGATAGATTATTCAGTCTTGGTTATTTCTTCATAGCAGTGTGAGAATGGACTAACATAGTAAATTGGTACTGGGTAGTGGGCTGCTGCTGTAAAGATACTGGAAGATGTGGAAGCAACTTTGGAACTGGGTAACAGGCAGAGGTTGGAACAGTTTGGAGGGCTCAGAAGAATTCAGGAAAAGCTGAGAAAGTTTGAAACTTCCTAGAGACTTGGAGGGCTCAGAAGACAGGAAGATGTGGGAAAGTTCAGAACTTCCTAGACACTTGTTGAATAGCTTTGACTGCAATGCTGATAGTGATATGAACAATGAAGTCCAGTCTGAGGTGGTGTCAGATGGAGATGGGAAACTCATTGGGAGCTGGAATAAAGGTCACACTTGCTATACAAAGAGACTGGCAGCATTGTGCCCCTGCCCCAGAGATCTGTGGAACTTTGAACTTGAGAAAGATAATTTAAGGTATCTGGCAGAAGAAATTTCTAAGGGGAAAAGTGTTCAAGAGGAAGCAGAGCATAAAAGTATGGAAAATATGCAGGCTGACGATAAGATAAAAAGAAAACCCTGTTTTCTGGGGAGAAATCTAAGCCAGCAGCAGAAAATTGCATAAGTAAGAATTAGCCAAATGTTAATCACCAAGAAAATGGGGAAAATGTTTCCAGGGCATGTCAGAGACTTTCACGGCAGCCCCTCCCATCACAGACCTGGAGACCTAGGAAGGAAAAATGGTTTCCTGGTTGTGTGGGGTCCTGGGCATCCCTCCTCTATACAGCCTTGAGACCTGGTGCCCTTCATCCCAGTTGCTTCAGCTCCAACCAGCGTTAAAAGGGGCCAAAGTACATCTGGGGCCATTGCTTCAGAGGGTGCAAGCCCCAAGTCTTGGTCATTTCCATGTGATGTTGAGTCTGTGGGTGCACAAAAGTCAAGAACTGAGGTTTGGGAACCTCCACCTAGATGTCACAGGATGTATGGATATGCCTGATCACCCAGGCAGAAGTTTGCTGCAGGGGCACAGCCATCATGAAGAATCTCTGCTAGGGCAATACAGAAGGGAAATGTGGGGTTGGAGTCCCCACACAGAGTCCCCACTGAGGCACTGCCTAGTGGAGCTGTGAGAAGAGGGCCACCATCCTGCAGACCACAGAATGGTAGATCCACTGACAGCTTGCACAGCGTGCCTGGAAAAGTCACAGACACTCAACACCAGCCCATGAAAGCAACCAAGAGGGGGACTGTACCTTGTACCCTGCTGAGCCACAGGGGCAGGGCTGCACAAGGCCATGGAAACCCACCTCCTGCATCAGCATGCCCTGGATGTGAGAAAAGAAGTCAAAAGAGATCATCTCGGTACTTTAAGGTTTAATGACTGCCCTGTTGGATTTCAGATTTGCATGGGGCCTGTAGTCCCTTTGTTTTGGCCAATTTCTCCCATTTGGAACAGGTGTATTTACTGAATTCCTGCACATCATTGTATCTAGAAAGTAACTTACTTGCTTTTGATTTTACAGGTTCATAGGCAGAAGGACTTGCCTTCTCACAGATGAGACTTTATTCTTGCAGTTTTGAGTTAATGCTGGAGTGAGTTAAGACTTTGGGTGACTGTTGGAAGGGCATGATTATGTTTTGAATTGTGAGAACATGAGACTTGGGAGGGGGCAAGGTTGGAATGATATAGTTTTGACTGTGTCCCTACCCAAATCTCATCTTGAATTGTAGTTCCCATAATGCCCACACATTGTGGGAGGGACCAGGTGGAGATAATTGAATTATGGGGGTGGTTTCCACCATCCTTTTCTTCTGATAGTGAGTTAGTTCTCACAAGATCTGATGTTTTTTTTAAGGGTCTCCCCCCTTCGCTGGGCACTCATTCTCTCTCCTGCCACCCAGTGAAGAGGTACCTTCTGCCATGATTTTAAGTTTCCTGAGGCTTCCCCAGCCATGCAGAACTGTGAGTCAATTAAACTTTTTTTCTTTATAAATTACCCAGTCTTGGGTATTCCTTCATAGCAGCAGGAGAAGGAATTAATACAGTAAATTTTCATACTGAGATTTAGGAGATTAGCTTGAATGAATGTTTATCCATTTACTGTATGCCATATGACAATATCTAGAAACTTTATTTTAAAAATTATTTTCTTTTTTTTCTTAAGGATGTAACTTCACTTTTATACTCCCCTGATTTTTATTATTATACTTCAAGTTCTGGGATACATGTGCAGGATGTGCAGGTTACATAGGTACACATGTACCATGGTAGTTTGCTGCATCCATCAACCTGTCATCTACATTAGGTATTTCTCCTAATGCTACCCTTCCCCTAGTCCCCCACTCCCCAACAGGCTCCAGGGTGTGATATTCCCCTTGCTGTGTCCATGTGTTCTCATTGTTCAACTCCCACTTATGAGTGAGAACATGCAGTGTTTGGTTTCCTGTTCCTGTGTTAGTTTACTTAGAGTGACGGTTTCCAGCTTCATCCATGTCCCTGCAAAGGACATGAACTCATTCTTTTTTATGGCTGCATAATAGTCCATGGTGTATATGTGCCACATTTTCTTGATACACTCTATCATTGATGGGCATTTGGGTTGGTTCCAAGTCTTTGCTATTGTGAACAGTGCTTCAATAAACATGCATGTGCATGTGTCTTTAGAGTAGAATGATTTATAATCCTTTGGGTATATACCCAGTCATGGGATTGCTGGGTCAAATGATATTCTGTTTCAAGATCCTTGAGAAATCACCACACTGTCTTCCACAATGGTTGAACTAATTTACACTCCCACCAACAGTGTAAAAGCATTCCTATTTCTCCATATCCTCTCCAGCATCTGTTGTTGCCTGACTTTTTAATGATCACAGTTCTAATTGGCATGCGATGGTATCTCATTGTGGTTTTGATTTGCATTTCTCTAATGACCAGTGATGGTGAGTTTTCTTCATGTTTTTTGGCCACATAAATGTCTTCGTTTGAGAAGAGTCTCTTCATACCCTTCTCCCACTTTTTGTGGGGTTGTTTGTTTTTTTCTTGTAAATTTATTTGAGTTCCATGTAGATTCTTGATATTAGACTTTTGCCAGATGGATAGATTGCAAAAATTTTCTCCCATTTTTTAGGCTGCCTCTTCTCTCTGATGATAGTTTCTTTTGCTGTGCAGAAGCTCTTTAGTTGAATTAGATCCCATTTGTCAATTTTGGCTTTTTTGCCATTGCTTTTGGTGTTTTAGACATGAAGTCTTTGCCCATGCGCTGTCCTGAATGGTATTGCCTAGGTTTTCTTCCAGGATTTATATAATTTTAGGTCTTACTTTTAAGTCTTTAATCCATCTTGAGTTAATTTTTGTATAATGTGTAAGGAAGAGATCCAGTTTCAATTTTCTGCATATGGCTAGCCAGTTTTCCCAACACTGTCTATAAAAATTATTTTTTTCAGTTAAATGGTTGTATAACAGGGAAGAGGTCCTGCTGAATACTATGCTATGTCATTCTAGAAATCTGCCTCTTTTGGTTGTATTTTGAATGTGCATTATTTTTCTGATTCAAAAGACTTGATTGTTAAGTTTGTTATCGTTTGGACATAATAATCACACCAAATTCTGATTTTTAAAACATTTTGAGTCTAAAATGATATCAATATATATAAAATAAGAGTAAAACTTGAACAATTGATAATTTTGGTCAACCAAATATCAAAGCATTTTCTTGATAAAAATATCAAGCCCATTTTATTGATAAAAATGCAATGATCATTTAGTTTAATTTAGGATATTTTTTCAAAAATGTTACTTGAATAGGCTGTGGTTTTGTTATTTGTTTTTCACCATATCTACATAATATGCAACAGATTGGGGTTTTAAAATTAACTCAACAATAAGTTTTCAAATTCTGTATTGTGTTACCTTTTTTTAAACATGGACTGTTCAGATTTGTTATTTATACTGGTGAATTGTTAAAAATTAATTCTCAGTCCTTTCTCTTTTAACATGCTTGTTTGAACTTGTTTAAACATAGTCTGTGACTATGCCTATCACACTCCAACAAATGGATCAACACATCCTTATGCAATTGAATCACTTATTAACACAAAACATTTCTTTCATGGCTAAAGTGTATTTGCCTCTATTTAAAGTCTAATAAACCCACTTTGGAAAGGGAATTTATATAAGTGAATGTATGACTTAAATGTAGACCTAATAAAACCAAGTGAAAAATAATTGTTAAAATGGAGGTTTCGTACTAGGTAAAGCAAGCAGTTATCAGTGACTAAGTAACTTTGGAGGGGATTTATATTGAACCAAACCCTGGAAGGGTCATAAGGTAGATCAAAGCACTGAACCTAGAATGAATTTTTGCACATGTGAAGGGAAAAAGAAGTGCATATGGATTCCAGTCACATAAAACTGTCAACTCCAAAATATACTGCTTCCATAGTCAAATCACTTGGATAGCATTATTCTGTGATGTATTAAATGTATAAGCTATCTCTTATGGTTTTTGAAATATAATAAACAAAACAATAATCTTATTTTATGACATGTTTAATGAAAGAAAAAGCAGTAAAATTCATCCAGACATAAAACCGATTATAGATAACTATATGCTAGTTTAAAATTTTTAGTCTTTTGATAATTTTTTATACATTGTAAAGTCTGCTAAACAATGAAATCTTATTTATGGTTTGAGACTACAAATAGTTCTCCAATTCTAAATACAAACTTAAAAACTATAGAAATTAATTCAACTGCATCTAAAATGCTATGTTTTAAACTTTTATTTTATAGATAGTCAGTTAAAAACACATAGTTGCCTCGCTGTGATGAGTGATTGTAAAAAAAAAAAAAAGAAAAAAGAAAAATAAAAAAAATAAAAAAAATAAAAAAAAAACACATAGTTGCAATACTAAAATACAATGAACCATATTTTCACATTCTTTTTTGCTTCCCAATTTCTGTGAAGTAAGATCATTTGCACAAGTTTCATGAAAACTGTATAGGAATTTAATTAATTAATTTTATCTAGTTCACACTGTCTTTACTATTCTTTAAATGATAAGAAATTATACTTGCCATTGGAGTAATTACATCTTTAAAAAATACAAATTCAAATTAACTCATAAAGAAAATACTGGACATAAATTGTTTTGCTTTCATAGTGTGTAACTGAGTTTGGATAGACATTTAAAAAATAAACAGCCTGAATATTTAAAATTGACATAAGGGAAGTGAATAGGAAAGTCTCTGAAGAGAAATAGTAAATACTGTGGTCTACTGAATATGTGAATTATACTGAGCAGTTTATCAGAGATGTGTCAAAGATGCATGTGGTGCTGGAATTTTATTTTCTCTTCATTGTATGAACTGAAATGTTCCCTGAATATAAATAGCTCTTTATTTTGTATTTAGTAGCCATAGTCACATTTGTGACTCTAAAATTAACTCTATATCCAACTGAAAATACTAATCCCTAACAAAACAGAGGAATGTTGTTTATTATTACTTTAAAAAAAAAATTCCCACACATTGGTAAAACCTGTGAATACTAGTCAACAGTTACAGAGTAGGTTTTCAATTACCATACATATGACCTTAAATCTTCCACAATTTAAGATCCTTGTTTCCAAGTTTGATTATAAATTTCATAAACAGTAAAATTTGGAATGCATGTTTCATTTAAAGTTTCCTCAGCAAGAAACCTCCTTTTCCCAATGACTTTCAGTTTTGAAAGGAAACACTTTCTGAGAACAATTTGTGGTTAATGCCTTTTAGTGGGCATAATCCCACTGAGAAGTGCTCTAGCTAACTTGCTCTGGGTTGTGTTCCAACTTAGTTTAAGGGACTTTAGGGGACACATTCCTGCTGATTCCACTGTTCTTTCCTGTCTTCCTTTTTTTTGTAATCTTGACCCAAAACTATTTTAAGTGATGTCTGATTTGGCTTCCTATGGTGCTCAAATGTTCACTGACAAAGGATTATTGAAAGAATGTGTGACTCTCCCTTTCTTTTCTTGAATTCAGTTTCTGATGTCGATATTAATGTGAAAGGGTCATCCACAAAGAGACAAAGAATACTGATGTTACAAGGCTTCTCAGCTCTTCTCCTTTATCTCAGTTGGTGGACTCCAAACCAAAGGGATCAAATATTTTCTATCACCTCCTTAAAACATCACCATCTGTGTCATCATTGGCCTTTAGGCTGTGAAGATTATTCCAAAAGTGTTCCTCTCTCTGTACAGTCCATCAGTTGAAAGCTATAGAACTATGGGATTTTAGGGCTAAAGAGCACCTTAAAGGTGAAATAGTCCAGCCCCTTATTTATAGAGTTGGGAAATTGTGGATTATAGTGAGTAGGTTATTTGTCCATGGGCATGGGCAAAGATAAAGAAATGGACAAGAAAACAGTATTTCTAAATTCAGTATTTCAGCAACGCAGCTGCACACTGCACTTGTATTAGGGATATGTGTCCCCTTGTTTCTTTAATACCTATGTTCATCAAACCTTGCTCAGATCCTAGCGAATCTTTTGATATAACTGAGTTAAATAGATAACAGGTTTTAACATTAAGGACTCACTAAACAATTTTAAACCACAAGGAACCTAAATACGACAATGTTACTTTTTCTAAACATGTCACATTTTATATCTAGAAAAAAAAGTGGTAGTGGCTTTTACTCAAAAGAATAACAAAGTGTTTAGTAAAAAATAAATTAAGGTCTTAGAGGTAGATGACTGTGGGCATAGTGAATATTGATTCCCAACCAAGGATATCTACCAAAATTGAATTACTTGGATTAATAACAATATTGTTTATCAAATAACTTCAGAATGATTTTAATCACCATGAAGACTACAAAAAATTTAAAATCAGGAATATTTTAATTACATAGCTTTTAGAAGTGTAGGTCAACTTGAAAATAACATGACTTAGTATGAGTCACATAAGTAATGTTTTTTGGTAAATTATACTTTAATGAGAACTTCAGTGTGAAAGCAATTGACTTGGTAAAAGTAACTTAAGTTGTCAAAGATATTTTCCTTGAGTGGAGTAATAACACTTTTCAACTGAAGAGAGACTAGAAGTGAAATATGTACTTCATGTGTGATATGATGTAGACATGTCTATTGTCTATTTCAAAGAAAATAATAATAACCTTTTCATTTTGAGATAGAAGGGAGATTGAGAGAATCAAGACAGAGGTTACACAGCAAGTGATTTTCCTAAATATGTTGAAAGGGATGCAAATTCCCTTAGAGAGCATCCAGTCCTAACTTCCTCTCAATGAGGGTAGAGGGAACACTGATTTAGCCTTGGCTGTAATGCTTCTCATTAAGGTGATCTAAATCTTCATGAAGTTACCTCTTCAATTCTTAGCTCAGGTTTTGTATCTTCTTCCACATATTGAGTGAAAGTCTACATCCCTATATCTACTTCAAACATATACTTTGCCCCTTTCTACAAATTTCAGGTTTAATTTCCAAAATAATATGTTTAGCATTAAGGCCAATTTCCATTTATCAATGATAAATTAGAGTGAAATTAATAGTAGTCAATATTCGTGGTCAAACAAAGAATTATTTTGGCTGAGAATATTTTCATCATTACTAAATTATACACATTGTGTCGTCACTTGGCGACATAAATTTCACAAATTTATTTTGCCTGTTCATTTAAATATTTAAGAATTTCTAGCTATATGATACTAAATACTTAGAAGAAAAGATGAAAACAGCATATTCATATATAATCAAGTTATATCTTTACATTGATTGATATATTTGTAGTAAAAAGAGCATTTTCATTGATGCTCTTAGCTCTAATCAAGAATCCTAGAGAATCTTATTTTTTAATGCTGAAAAATGATTGCTTACTAGCAATTGTTCAATATGAAGCATGACCAATTTTTTAAATGTTATATTGAAAAATGTTTGATCTTGTGCATTTAGTTTTCAAATCTGCTTCCTATACAATAATTTCATATTCCAAATGTAGAAAAAATTATGTTATTTTAAAAGTTGTTGAAAATGGAATAATACAAAGGCAGTTTACCAAATATTCTGGGCTACATTCATTTCTGTGAAGTGTCATATGCAACCTTTGAAATGTCTGTGAGGACAGAGAACATCATATGGATGATATTAATTCTTTGATTAATGTAGAGTCTTTCAGTGAAAAGCTATGGCCAGTTCAAGTCCCCAAGCCTTTCTCCCTATCACTATCACTTTTTAAAATTAGAGGTGAAATGCTTGAATTCTAATACCCGAGAATTCAGATGCATAAAAATGGTGGGGTGGTAAGAACAGAAGGAATCTTCTTAAACAAACCAGCTCAAGCTCATCTGAGCCTATGAGCCTTTTCCTAGTCAATTAAAAGAATTTCTCCTAATCAGAAATACTGTGTAATAGCTATACAGTTCTTGGCCAGGCGCGTTGGCTAGTGCCTGTAATCCCAGCACTTTGGGAGGCCAAGGAGATTGGATCACCTGAGGTCAGGAGTTTGAGACCAGCCTGGTTAACATGGTGAAATCCCGTCTCTCCTAAAAATAAAAAAAAATAAAAAATAAAAAAGTTCTCAAACTTTAGACTCCAGGAGAATCCCCCAAGATGCTTCTTTAAAAAAGCAAAATCCATGAACGTATTCAGCCATGTCATCTAGAGGATGTGATATGTGCAGTAGCACAGGGCCCCATGCTCAGGAGGGCTTCCACACTTGGTTTTATGTCATATTTTCATCATCTTGAAATTCTTAATACATTTTTTTGAACTAGTGTTTTACAAGCGAAGTCAAATGAGACCATTCAGCACGTGCATGAGGTGAGGAGACACACACAATGTTTGCCCACTATTCTTTGCCACACCATTTACATATAACATTTGTGAACATGTTAAATGTTCTTAATATGTGCATCTTAAACTGGCATTACACAATATAAAAATAAATAAAATTCATGTTATTAATTTAATTTTTTAATTTTTCTTCACTTATAACAATATTAAATAGCAAATAATATGCACCATGACAAGGTGAAAGAGAAGTCCTACAAGAAAAAAGAAAATTTTACTATTTAATGGCAATACTTTCTCCTTTTTTGAACAAGGGCACCCACGATTTCATTGTTCCTAAGCCTTGAAAATTTCTCTTTTTTCAAAAGGTCTGGGGTGGGACTAGACATCTGTATCTTTATCAAGCTTGTGATGCAGATAGTACATAAAACACATTCTCTATATAACACTCATTTGAGCCCTGTGAAATATACTCCTGTGTTATTTGTGTTTACATGAATATAGCTCAGACCATACAAGATTACAAGGTTTATCAAGGCAAGATATATGAAATAATTTTAGGTCTCTTCCACTGTTTATCTGAGTGTCTTCCATATGGTGTTTTTTAAAGAAAATATTTACATATTAATAAAATTATAAAGAGATACTTGATGACAGTTTTACCAAGTAACGATAATTTTTTTAAAAAATACACAGCAAGACTGAATTTAGAAAAAAATGTAGTCTGTTGTTACACTCGTGACCTAATTTAGCATGGTATCCATGAAATTACAATTCTGTAACTAAAGTTCGTCCCATTTCCACCTATACATTGTGAACATAAAGCATTTTCCCCAGTTCTTAAAAGGTACTTACAAGTAAAAAAAACTATTGGATGAATATACAGTTGTCCCTTGGTATCTGTGAAAAATGAATTCCCACCCCCTCCCATGACAAAGCAGATGCTCAAGCCTCGTTTTAACGTTATATTTCATATGACTTATACACATCGTCCCATGTGCTTTGTTTCACCTATAGATTACTTATAACACCTAATACAATGTATATATTATATAAATAGTTATTATACTGTATTTTTATTGTCGTATTGTCGTTTTTATTGTTTTTTCCCAAATTATTCAAACCAGAGTTGGTTGAATCCACCAATACAGAAAGCTGACTTTACACAGATTCATGTTTTAGAACAAAATTTTCATGAAGAATTTCAGTGGGACATATTTTTCTCTAAATGATACCTTACATGTAAACTCACCATATTGAACAATTTTTGTCAGAAATGGAAGGAGACCAGAGTCCCACCCATCAGGATTCAACCCACTTTTCTATCTACATCCCTTGAGGCACTGTCTGAAAAGGAGGTGCTGAGTTTCCAAATAATGTAATGATCAGATGGTCAATTCTAAAATATAAAAATAAAAATGACTCTTTATAAGGTTTAAGATATACTACCTTTCAACTTAAGTAAATTTAGAAATTTAAAAGTTATCTACATTAACTTTTATTAACTTAAAATATCTTTAAAATTTTAAATTAAACAAATTTTTAAATTAAAATGCCTTAGAAATACTGGAGGTTAGATTCTTAACACTGCTAAGAAATTAAAATATTGAAATATATTTTTAAATAAGCTTAATTTTTAGAAAATGAGTGTTTAAATAAATTCAAAGCCAGTGACAACCTGAGTCAGCCATGAGAGTAAATTTTGGTCTTTTCCCCTCTACTTCTAAACGAAAAAAAAAAATACAAAACAAGAGATTATTTAGTTTGGAGTTTTGCCAACTAATCTTTACAGAAAGACACCCCTAAGGGAATTATCTTACAAATGAGGATGTGGGAAGTTATTCATAAATTCAAAATCCCTTTTAAAAGGTCTGAGAAAGTGTATTACAAGTGAATGCTCCATAGGGTATAATCATTGAAGATTAAATCTTCCTGATTTACTTACTGAAGATTACATATGGGCTTCAGACTTACAAAAAAGGGTAGCCTGAGTAATAACAACAGATGGATGGATGTGAAATGCTCAGGGACTTGTAGTATTCCAGGTCAGTAAACTGTGAATGAAGGAGGACTTCAATGATAGTTCATAATAACTCATTTGGAGCTGTTACAGTCAGTTAGGTTAAAATTCCTGTTTTAGTAGTGACCTACATATAGTTGGACAAGGCAGATGAAAGCAAGTTTGTTCCTAATGGTGAGCTGTCAGTTAATAACTCCAAACCGTAGATTTCAATCAGGTTCTACTGTCCCAAGAAAACTATACTATTTTATTTGAGCCTCTATTTATGAAAACACAACTTGAAGCAAATATACACTACTTTTCAAAATCTTCAATTTTATAGGTTTTCGCTCTTGAATCAAGACTACAATTTCTATGGGTAGACTTTGGTAACTGATCAATGAGTTTTAAAGTTGCAATGTAATTTTGTGAAGTTACCTAAGTTATCTGGCATCTCCAGGCAGTAGTTTCTTCTGTATGTAGAATATGACTAAATTACACCACAAAAGTAGTTTTGAATAACAATTTATCAAATGAGTGCTTCCTGTATATCATCTTCGATAATAATAACTGTTGCAACTTAAAATTAAGAAACTGTGGTAGGGAAAATTTTCTTATTGGATGCCAACCCATAGGTTTTTTGAAGAAAATATATATACGTATATATGTACAAATTTTCAAAATGTACTGCCTCTCTCTATATACATCCCGTATTCGTGCTAAAATCTAGAAATGATTTCAGAGTCAATTTGTTGAAAAGCTTGATAATGCATTTCATGAAGAGGATGGAAGATAAAGTTCATGGGGGGGAAAATTGGTCATGAATAGCCGAGATGATCTGAAGTAATAAAACATTGGCACATCTGTTATTGTGCTCCTTGTCCTGTGAAGGAGAGGTGGATAGCCATATAGAATGCTGTCTTGCACTCGCAGTTCCATTACTACTGAAAATGAAGGTACTGACCTTGTCAGAAATGGACTTACACCTTTTCTCCTTGCTTAACAGGAATCAAATATTTAAGGTATGATGCCCAGGACTACTTCAGATTTCAGTAGCTCTCATTATTCATTTTCTTACCTCTTTCTAGATCTCCACCTTTTACTCATGCATACATCATGAATATGTTCGCCTATATGTTGCATACAAGTACCTGCCCAGAAAATTGCTTTCACTGTTATTCTTTAAAAAATAATCTATAATGACAGACAAAATAAACTAATAATAAAATGTTCTAATTATACTCTAATGATAGTTCAGCTTGATAGCCACCCCGTTGAAACTTTTATATTTTCCAATATGTCTTCGTTCATTATATCCAACATCAGCACCGATTTCTGAGATAAATTAATGTTTTACAGACCTCCAAATATCTTATTTTAACCTCCGCTTTTCTCTACATCTTATATCACATATTCATTCAATCAATCTAGAATCAAGTTTTGATCAAAATAAATTATTTTAAAACTCAGATTATCTTCTTTTAATTTTGCCATGCCCCTTTATTCCATGGAGTAAATGAGTGAGAGAAGAAATACTAAAGAGATGCTTTTGAGTGTAATCACTATACAAATATACCCAGTAAATAAAATACAGAAATGCCTTTGAGACATTAGAAGACATATTGCTTTGAGCAAAAGTGACATGCTAGATATATCTTATACATTGAAACAGCTTGACAGCATTCAGTACTCTCTACCCCTTTCATGGCCCTGTTAATTTTCTTGGTACCAATTGACTCTACTAAGTATATATTTACTCCATAACTATCCACAGCAAAGAAATATGGGTAGTAATATTGTTGATACATGAAGTGCAAGACATTCTCCTTTTTTTTCCCCACTTGTGCTGGCATTTGCTGACAGTTATAAAACTTGTTGTTGTTATATGCAGAGACAACTCTAATGGCATACAGGGAACAGATGTATGCTATCATAGTAACAAGGTGCCACTTTTAAAAAATACTTTTCAGCTTAAGGCTACATTTAAACCTTCAGGTACAGTTCATGAAACTCATAATGTGGGAGAGTGAGTACTAGTGGTGTCTTTGAGAGTCTCTAGGGGAAAGACTCTGAGATATTGTTATCATTATCACCATCTTGCTAACTGAATCACAGTTAGTGCCATGATTATTACACCGAAGGGAGTGACTTACTACCCTCTAGGTTGAAATAAAGGGCAAAATGAGATTCTTCCATTGTAGGAAGGTGGAACAAATTCAGGACACTCTGAGAAAAGGCATTCTATTCAATCTCAGTCTTTTAAAATAGAGAACTAAATTAATCTGAATATGCAATTCTCAGTTTGGCCATATAAACTAATTGGGCATGCATTTCAACTAAACTGAATACGGATGGAAAGTCTTTGTAGAGTTAGACACACTCTTCTAAAATATATGCATGTCTTATTTTATAGAAATGCAAAACAAAACAAAACAATAGGCAAGAAGGTTTCACGTAAAAGCAGAGTCATACCTAAATATGAAAGGACATAAATGTGCCTCAGATTGCATCATATTTTATCTTGCAGTCAGTTACATTGTAAAATTGTAAGATGCTATTGAAGTAATTCAATCAAATAAAGTGAAAGTAATATTGATGAAAACCGCTTTCATTTTACTGACTCATAAACATTAGAGTGTAAGTGTGTAGACTTTTTTTCACACCATATAGATAGAACTGACGGTTCTAACTTTAAATATCTGGAAAGGAAATATAAATTGCATGTTACACTTGAACCTGAAACATAAAATTGTCACTGTGTTTTGATGATGAAAAGTTGAACCCTTTGAACAATGCTCTATTTTCTCTGGAATTGTATTTTTTACTCTGCTCCCTGATGTAAATTTTGTTTCTTATTTCTATTATTTGTTTCTGTATTTTGAACCAATTATTTCTGTAGAGAATTGTTAAATTCCTTTGTCTGTTTGAGTAGCTTCAAATGTAAATAGCTAATGAATAACCCTTTCAAGTCATTCTGGGCCCTTGTGATTTTATATTTATTATACAACTATGTGGTAGTCTGAAAAAATAGTTGAAAGATGGAAAATGCCGACTAGGGGCCAGTTTTGGCTAATTAATTTTTGAATACCAAATCGTAAACTATCAGGACATTTAACAAACACTTGAAATACGATTTTAATATTAATTCAAACTAGAACTACCTCTTTATAGGGAGAGAGTAGAGCGACTTACTGTCGATGAACAATTTGATTTAAATAGTGAACCGATGGAAATAAAAGTGGGGGCTGTGCTTGGACATACTTACGTTCAGCACCTGGAGGCAATATCCAAGTTTCACAAATCAAATTACACCTCCAAGGGAGTGATGCAGGGAGCAGAGCGTTTTATCAGAAACACACCTCTGTGGTTCTTGTATCCATTTGTCTCTTCTGTATTTTTAGACTAAATTCTAGTAACATCAGAGTGTGTAATCGAGAACATTCTCTCCGCTCCCACCAAGGTATTGATGGCACAACTAAGGATTTGTGGGATTTTCAGCACCTGAGGGCAAAAAATTGTAAGCTGAGTAAAAATTGATATTATTATATTAAAAAGAAGATTTATACTTTAAATATATAATAAATCTCTTCAGCAGTAAGACAGGTATTTAGGAGAAGGCAATATATCAATTTATGAAATATTTTATGTTCACTATGTAAATGTTAATATGGAGCGCTAGGAAGATTTTGATCAACTAATATTCGTATTAATTGTGTAAAATATATCTCTAGTATATTCAACCCTAGGTATTATTATTAGCAACAATGGCGAGTCCTTATTTCACCAGTTTAATGTAAATCAAAAATTCTGTGTTTTGACTCATGTCAGCCTAAGCAAACAGACGCAATATTCTTTTCGCTGCTACTGTCCTAAGGTAAACACATATTTTCTTGTTTTAAAAGCTGTCGATGAACTCTAACATCAAATTGCTTAAGATATTGTATTTCCTATCATTAATCCAGACTAGAAGGTCTTTATTGGCATTTTTCTTTAATTCGACGAATTATAAACTTTTTCCTGAATGATATGGATAAAGGGGACATGTAAGGTTATCTGTGGTAATATAAATTTAGCGTCTCTGGAATGTGTTCTGTCGAAAAATACAAAACTAATAGAAGTGGAGCAAAAACAAAAATCTCTTTCTCTCATTTTCTAACATGTCAAATTGATAGGCAACCACATGTCAAAACTATGTATACTAGTAAAAAGATGATTTAGTGAAAAATATAAGTGAATGTCTATAGTGAATAGGAGCAGTTTTTTTTTTGTGTTTTTTGTGTATAAATGTAGGTAGTTTTGCCTCCTGTACTATTTATTTAACTTGAAGGCCATATAGCAAACATTCAAGTAAAGATTATAAGATTATAAAACTTGAAAAGTTACTAAATGCTTGTCTCTGGTTGATAATTACGCATTTGGTCCAGGTTGATACAGGTTATATTCCCCCTGAGTAAACAAGTGTACAGCTTGGAAAACTGCTTACCTTTTAAAAACAACAAATTAAATAATTGAATTGATATACTTATATTATGTTGAGGTCAAAGGTCATCTAACTGACTATGAATGTGCTAACCATGGCATTCAAAAGTCTTTAGAATATAATAAATTTTTTCACTTGCTTAAAATTTATCAGTAATATCTCTATATATAATATATATGTGTTTATATTATATAGTATACTATAGAACATAGAATATATATTACTATACTATATACTATATACACATACTTATACTATGCACATATAGTATATATATAGGTGTGTTTGTGTGTAATAATAGGCCACTTGGAATGTCTAAACAATTACAAAACTTATTAATTTTTAATGTTCATTTTTATATCATTTTGTCTTCACTATGTTGTGCTATTGTGCATGTTTTATAGGTTTTTGAAGACCTAATCCTTCCTTTGTTTTATGCATTATAAATGCAATAGTTAATTTGGGTAATTTGTATGTACTTGTTCTTCTTATGCCATATACTTGCTTGTTAAAATTATACATTTAATGTTTGCTTGAGCCATTAAGTTTTGTGAATGCTGTCTTGTTGAAAGTCATTATTATAATAAGTGGATATTATCCTATCATTTCCATCCCTGAATGGAGAATATCATTATGAGAATTTTCCAATGGATGACCTAAATAAAAAGTTTGATTATTTTTGTTTGAAGGAAATGCAAAGAGATTGGCATTCCCAAATGATATATGTCACTGAAGTATAAAATTGTGTCTTGCTACCACTGCATTTGGGATTTTATTTTGGCTTCAAAAGAAATGTAATTTTCAAAGGTAAAGTAAAACATATAACTACATTAATAGATATGTGTTGTGATTAGTAGAAAATTCAACAACCAATGACTTTATTTCTCAATGCCAGGAGATAAGGATGACAATAAATTACATGCTAATTATTTCAGTGATGCTGCCATCAAAAGGCTAGAAACTTGCAGATGAGAATTTAACATGATTCTATACGTATTATCGAGACATTATACATTTGTATTTAGATTGAAAGTAGTGTTGATGCTCTTTGTTTTGAAAGTCTTGAGTTCACATGGGTGTTATATGCTATTTTCCATAATATAGTCAGGTGTTTACATTATCAGATATCAATTAGCAGTGTCCTCTTAAATAGATAATTAAGGTTTAACTATACTTTTGCTAGATGACCTCACAAATGTTTTGGGTGAAAAGCTCTATGCACAACATTGTGCGTAAGTGGGTCAAAAATGAAGTGTATCACTTACAATAGGTTTGAACTTTTGGTAGTTAGTAGAAGAATAAAAGCCTCCTAGATCAACATTTTCCAGAACTAAATCATAGGGACAGCATTGCTGCAAAATTTCAATAGGTATTTACTTAAACACACGCCCAGGTACACATACAAAAGTAAATACATGCAACACACCAAAGAAAATTTTGTGGTCAAAATATTGAAAACTCTTCATTAAACAAAGGTAAATGAACTTCTTCACTGCATGACTTCTCAGAGACTATACAAAAATGATTTAAAGTGTCTGAATCCAACATGTGAATACAAAAGGAAAGGTGTTACAAAATACATTGACCATATGAAACATTTTTCATGGACTATCACAAAGTAATATAATTGCCTGAAATGCTTAAAGAAACAATATAAAGATTTGTGTTTTATTGACACTAAATCAAACTGGCACTTTAAAACCACATGTTACTTTAAACTCTCATTAGAATTTATCATTTTTAGCACCTCAATGTTGGCTTCTAGCATCTTGTGCTTTCCTTCTCATCTGTATTTTTCCATTTACAGGATGAAACAAATGACCGTTTTCTAGACAATTCACCAAAATTCTAATTTATTATGAGAGCTTTCTCCCTTTATAATACTTCAGCCTCATAATATGAAGCAAAGCTCTTTCCCTCCTTACAAAATGGGGGAAAATAAGCTTTTATTTATGTCTAATTTCTAACATAAGGAGAAACATATTATAGAGATGTGGAATCCAACTTGGGACTAAAATGGCCCAACAGAGTATCAATGTTCCTGGTAAAACCGCCTTTTCCACGCTTTTACATTACTCACATCAAGGATGAAGGTAGAGCATGTGAAAACTCCTCACGCATATGGTGAAACCACCACTTTTTCTGATCCCAAACCTTTTCTGTCCAAGCACTATAAACTTTCTAGAAGATCTGTCTTTAGCACAATCTGATTTGAACAAGTTAACACATTCACATAATGAATCTTCAAAATTTATGCAAACTCTTCCTGTGTCCTTGTGTATGCCCTTGTGTATGACATACACAAGGCATAATTTTATTAGACATAAATAAAAGCTATGCACTGCTTCCTTATCATCTGAACTTTTAAAGACTCAAGGCTCTGTATATCTCTGAAGTGACTCATTCTTTCACAATGTAAACTCCTCCTATGTGACCATGGAATATAGAAAGTCATGTACACCCTCCTTTTGTCTCAATGTTTCTTCCACTTCCTGTTCTAAATAAAATCTAGATATCACCTAGGGACACTGTTTCCCCCATCAGTGTTCTCAAATAATCTTTCACACACATCCCAAGTTGCAACAATCCTCGAGTTAGAACAGGTTTCTATCCTTTCCTAAAACAAACAAATGAAGAGCAATCTGTTTCAAATGAACCAGAAAGATATGTGTATGTTTTCCTAATGGTTGTAAACACCTACTAAAAGTATCATTGACAATATTATCATCTTGCTTATTATCTTTTTTTTTCCACCAATAGGAATAGTATTATTCTTGGTAATTCTTGGTAATGTCACCTAATGTCACTTAGGTAATCTAAGAAGACATTTTAATCTTTTTCATATTCTTCTTACCCCAGTAATTTTTCTACACTTCATCACAATCACCTGTTTCAATCACCATTCCCTCCAGATATTGTCACTATCAATATCTATACCACTTCAAAAATGTTAATGATAATACCCTTATTTTAATATTCATATTTTCATATTAAACTATAAACTCTTGCAGAATTCCAGCTCCCCAAACAAAACCTCATCCACTGAAACCACCAATAATTCACTGTTGATCTCTCCACTTTGGTAGTTTCTTCCCTTCTCACAAGATTAGATTCCTTTGGGCTGTCATTAAAGCCATCTCTTTGTTATCAATCTTCAATTTATTTACCTTTTTTTCTTGCTTTCTTTGAATAAACTAGTGTATTAGTCTGTTCTCACAAGGTTGATAAAGACATACCCAACCCCAGGTAATTTATAAAGAAAAAGAGTTTTAATAGACTCACAGTTTCATGTGGTTTGAGAGGCCTCACAATCATGGCAGAAAGCAAAAGGAACATTTTACATGGTGGCAGATGAGAGAGAACTTGTGGAGGGAAACTCCCCTTTATAAAACCATGAGATCTCAGATCTGGCAAGACTTATTTACTATCATGAGAACTGTTTCCATGATTCCATTAACTCCCACCTGGTCCCTCCCACGACACATGGGAATTGTGGGAGCTACAATTCAAGATGAGATTTGGGTGGGGACAAAGCCAAACCATATCAACTAGCTAAACCCCAATATTGGCTTAATCTCATTATCTACTTAAATGATCAACGTGAATCAGGAAAGCTAAGCAGGATGGGAAAAATATAAACAATCGACTTGATTTAACTTTAAATATGACCACAAAGCTCAATAATGTCCTCAGGACACATTTAATTCTACTACATTTCCCTAAAAAGTGTATTTTTCCTGCTTCCTTTGTTAACACTCCTCTCACTCAAACTATTGCCCTCAACACTACTCAGAATTGCATTGTTTTAGATTACAGAAAAAAAAATTAAATCCAGTGGATTGACTTTCTCAGTATCACTCCTGTCTTGAAGACCACCCAATTTGATGCTACTGAAATTACTGCTTTCAGTGCCATAAACGACCTCCACATTGTTCTGTTGATAAACAGAACAGACACAGCATAATTGAGCCAAATTAAATGAAGTTTTCTTGTTTAAATGATTCACAGAGAAATCAACAGAGTCATGATTCAGAGTAGAGAGATCAGAACCATTGTACAAGAGAGTTGGCTGTGAGCTTTAGGGTGATAGAAATGTTCACCATGTTAAAATTTAAAATGTTAATAAGATTTAGAGTCACATCACACCTCTTGGAAGTTCATCTTCTATCAGACCCATAACTAATTGGAGTTGGAGCAGTCTAACATATAATCATGTAGGGTATTTATCTGTATTCGCTCATCTGGGCCAGAGCTATTGCTTTCATCTTAGAGGCATAAAATATATATGATAGGAGATAGTATGTAATTCTCAGGTATAAATGAAATTATCATTTTTCATCTTCAGACTTTTTACCTGGAAGTCTAATCTATCTTTTCTTAACCGAGGGCTGAATAATTGAACTTCATTGTTTTCCAAAACTGTCAGTCACCACACTCTAGAAACCATGAAATACTTGCCAGCACACTTAAAACTGAATTCAAATTCTTTATAATGCCCATACAGTCCAACAAGATTTAGCTCCTGGCTTCCTATCCAAGCACATTTATTATCATTCTTGTTTTTTCTTAGTATGTGTCAGACAACTTGCTTCTTTTCTAATCCACAGACACACTGTACATTCACTAGTCTTGGGGCTCTGTATATACAACACTTGTGCTATAATGCTTTTTGCCCGGTATCTGTGTGACTTGCTCCTAACACAATTGGTTCAAAGTCAGTTCCTGAGAGGAGCCTTGTCTTACTTCCTCATCTGAAAGATCACCCCACTTCACACTACAATAAACAGCTTCAATTTTTCTTCATGGCGCTTATCAGTCTCAGACATTTTTGCTTATTTATTGGTTGTTTTGTTGAATAAATAAAAAATTGTTTTGTGTATGTATGTGTTTACCTGAAATGACAAATATGAGAAACATTTAATAACAAATTTCTATCAAGCTTTAAGCTTAATCGGGAAAACTCAGGTTTTCTATTGTTTCACTTCACTAACTAATGAATACCACAATTAAGTGTCTCTTTAATTAAAAAGCAATTTTAATGTATGTGACCAAAATTGTTTACCCTAGCAGCTTATTCTGATATGTTAATTTCAAATTCGTTCATCAAAAATGGAAATCATCATTATGTGTAATGAAATCAAAAGGTTATCTGGCTTAAAAATCTCAAAATAAATAAAAGCATTCCAAAGTACTAAAAGAATAAAGACTCTTAAGAAGGAAATGTATTTTTTTTTTTTTCTTTCTGATCTGTGTTTTCACTGAAGTGTAATTCTTCCTCATCTCACCTTTGGGGAATCAAAAATGAGAACTCAACAGGGAGGAAAAGTGTGATATTGTAGGTTGTTTGCTCTTGAAAACTTATTAAATTCTGAGAGAAAACAAGATACAAAATAATTGAAAATGCTGATTTTCAATTTGTCTTGTTTTTGCCAGTAAAAGTTATGGTTGACAAAGGAAAATGTAAAATTAACGAATAATATGACATACCTCCAAAATGTGCTTTTTACCAATAAATCACTAAGTATTTTATATTGGTGATGTTCACTTTCTTTCTCTCCACACACACACACACACACAGAAAGAGATGTGTGTTTAACAAATACAATGTATATCTCAAAACACAGTTTTCTGAATTTCCAAACATACACCATGGATGGAATTAGTAATAAATTCCATGAACAGGGAGCATACTTTTTGAAAGCCTTTGCTCCAAGGAACATGATTTATGTTTTGGACTGACGAACCTGCTGTTGCTGACTTCAGTGAATGACTATTTACATGTATTTAATGTTATTACAGATTGCTGGTGCGTTAATCATCAAATGAGGATAATCTTTCCTTTCATTTATTTTTAATTGGATATCTTCTCTCTGGGAATAACCGTGTGCCCCTTCTGCTGTTCTTTTCCTAACTGAAAGACTGATGATTCTCAGGCAAGACTAATTTTACTATACATATAAAGTTGACTTCACTTTTTTTTTTTTTTTTTTTTTTTTTTTTTTTTTTTTTTTAGATAGGGTCTCACTCTGTTGCCCAAACTAGAGTGCAGTGGCGCTATCTTGGCATCTTGGCTCACTAAACCTTGCCTCTCGGGTTCAAGCAATTCTTCTGCCTCAGCCACCCAAGTAGCTGGGATTACAGGCACACACCACTCTGACCAGTTAATGTTTGGATTTTTAGTAGAGATGGGGTTTCACCATGTTGGCCAGGCTGTGGCTTCACTAATTGGTTAAGACTTCACCAGTTTATTAAACAAATAGTACAACTTTAGTTCTAACACTTGACCCCTAATGCTACTTTTATAAATCTTCTTTATCCACAATTCCACTAGATTGGCTTTCCTGTCCTAATGTAGGTAATGGCTCTACACAACCAAATCAAAACAAACTACATTTTTAAGCACCAAGGCATTTGGATGATGACAAAGTTGATTTTGTGCTCTGTGGTTACATATACCTAAAAATCGTTTCCAAGTGATGTTTCTTTCTCACATGGAAGTGTCTAATACAAGGAAAAAATGTGAAGTCCTAAAATTTCTTTATTTAATATACTTTAAAGAAATTGTTAGAACCAATTAAACTAGGAATACAAATACTAGGGGTGATACTTAAAAGCCATATATATATATTAGTATTTCATTTATTAAAATGTCATTCTTATCTCTAAAATGAGAGGGTTTATAAGAAACCTATAATCTATCCAGTGAAAACTTGTTTAGTTTAATAAAGGAAATTGTTGTAGTATCATTAGCTTTCTTCATCTTATTCAATTATTTGCATGATTTCCCAACATGTTTTCCCAAGTACAAATAAAAGAACATTATTGCTTAGTTTGAAGATGCATAGAGACATTAGTGTCACCTGAGGGTGTCTCAGGACTCACAGACATGGCTTGCTTCTCAATATTACACCAATGATTGGATCGATGTATCCCTGGTTCCTCCTTTTACTTGTGAAGATATGAAAAGCAATTTTGTTATTGAGCCAAATAAATGCACAAAATTTACTGTAAAATAATCTTTATGCTAATAAAATTCTACAGTATTGTTTCTCTCTTATTCTATGTTTTCTCCTTTGAGATATGAATGTTAGACCTTCTCATCTTATCCTCCATGTTTCATGAACTCATTATTTCAACCAGTTGTCCACTCTGTTGCATTCTGGGTAAGTTTTTAGGTAGCTCTCTATTTCATCAAGTCTCTCTACCTTTAGAATTGTCCAAAATGTCATTTAACACATCTCCCACTCATCTCAATTTTTTAAAAAGCCATTGGTTAACCCATTTTCAAATACATTCCCTCTCTCTTCCCATTCCCTGCTGAGTTAAAGCACTATCTTTAAAAGTTTTACTATGTATGTAAAAATATGGAAAATATATATTGCTAGATAATTACTAATATTTTGTTTAGGCTTTTACATCTATGTGAAAATAACATTGCTCTGTAAATGTTCTTCATGATGCCTTTGCATGAATTTTGCTTTGGGGTGGAAATCTCTTATTTGGAAGACTAGAACATCTATCTTGATATGAGTACTTTTATAAGTATGTAGTTGTTTGAATTTTCACCAAGAGAACAAATCCAAACAGGAACTGCCAAGAAAATCAAATATTACCAGTATTCAGAATTTCATCTAGATCCCATTTCTAGCTCTTAGTTTCTCTCTTCCTCGAGGATAACCATTATTCTGACCTAAAACAAAATAGATTGGTTATAGCCATTTTTATTTTGTTCTGTTTTTTAAACTTCACATGAATGAACTAATACATTTAAAACCTAACATTAGGCATTTAAACATCTGGCATTTAAAACATAACATTAGGTTTGTAATTTTCTTTCTTCTTGTGTTTTACAATAGTGTCTTGGTTCAGGATAAGCGCACTGTATGGATGTGCCACAATTTATTTTCCCTTCCACTGGAGATAAGGACTTGGATTTTTCAATTTTCTGACTATTATAAATAATGCTGCTGTAAATAACCTTGCAATACCTTTTGCATGCACATTTATTTTTGTTGGGTGCATACAGGGAAGGAATTGCTGGATCATAGATACTGTCAAATAGTTTTCCTAAGGGGCCGAATCAATTTTAAATCCAATAGACAAATTTTAAGTATTAATTCATTATACTTAACAATGTTTTACTTATGTTTTCCATTTCATTTTCTGTTCATTTAAGTAAACATTAGTTTTTGGAGGCTGCTACTTTGTCTAAGTTTTCGCACTGTTGGCATAAAGACTTTTCCCATTTTGTAATTGTTTTCTTAATTCTTTATTTCCCCCCTTAATCTGTTATTCCTGAGGCCTGCCAATTTTTTAGTCTCTTCAATTAATCAGCATCTGTTTCTGTTGACTCTAATTTAAGTTTATATTTTATCTCATTAATATCTGCTTATTTTTTAAATTGTTTCTTCTCTTGCATTTATTTTACTTTAATTCCATTGTTAGGTTTTGGCCTCTTTGTTGGATAATTTTTAAAAATCAGCTTTATTAAGGTATAGTTAACCTGCAATAAACTGCACGTATTAGGAATATACAAGTTGATACTTTAAAAACAATTAACTTTTCATTTTAGAATAGATTTAGATTTACAGAAAAGTTGCAAATACAGTAAGAGAATGTCTACATTCCAGAGGAAACTTTGCACCAGTTTCCTCTATTATTTACATGTTACACTAATATGGTGCATTAATCACAACTAATAAACCAATATTGACATATTATTGATTAAAGTTCATCCTTTAGTTAGATTGCTTTAGATTTTACCCAATGTACTTTTTCTATTCCAGGATCCCATCTAAAATACCATGATGCGTTTATTCACCATGTCTCTTTAAATGCCTCTTAGATGTGACAATTTCTCATACATTCTTGTTTTTTATGTCCTTGAGAATTTTAAGGAGTGCTGGTCAAGTCATTTGTAGAATGTCCCTCAGCTGTGATTTGTTTGATGATTTT
This sequence comes from Rhinopithecus bieti, assembly GCF_001698545.2. NCBI lineage: Eukaryota > Metazoa > Chordata > Mammalia > Primates > Cercopithecidae > Rhinopithecus > Rhinopithecus bieti. The sequence goes on along the minus strand of NW_016804554.1, from coordinate 232,119 downwards.
ATATAGACTGAGTTTCTATGTTTTGAGGAGTAAGACCACATATGTAATGTATCATTTTCATCATATTATATAAGGTACATGTTATCAACATTGCTTAACCACAGTTTATATTAACCTTTATCACCTGGCTGAGTTAGAGTCTGTCAAATTTCTCCACTGTAAAGTTATTATTTCCCCCCTCTTTTTATACTGTACTAATTGGAAGGAAGTCACTATGCACAGGCCACATTTAAGGTGCAGAAATTTGTATTTCACCTTATATTCCACCTCCTTTTGACCTTCTACTTGTTTTGGCTCTGGCCATTAGAAGCTTTTTCATTTAACACTTGTGTCCCTTGACTTCTTCCATCATTGTGTGTGTTTGCTTGTGTAAAGCTAAGCTTGATAATTCAAAATCTAATCCATTCCTACATCATTTTAGCCTTTTCCTTTTGACTATCTGTAAAATACCATTCTAACAGTGAAAATCTAGTTCTCACTATCAGCCATCTATTTACTTAATTTTTCAATTTTAGTATCCACGTATAGTGTTTTTATAATTCGAAGCAGTAGATTTATAGGGTATGTTTCATCCACTAGAGTTTGTTGTTTATATGCACTGTATGCTGTCCTTAGTTCTACACACTCCACCCATTTCCAAATTTCTTTAGGTCAGCATCTTCATTTACCTCCTTCAGTGAGACTGTTTAGTACAATTGTATGAACTACATTGATTTATCACAATCTGCATTTTACTTTGGTATCCCTGAATATCTCAAAGTATTTTAATGCACATAAATTAAGTTTAAACTTTCTATATAGTTATTTGAGTTTTAAGAAACTCATAGTGTTAAAATTCATCATTAAAATATCATAAAGAATAGATTCACTGCCCTAAAATATCCTCTGTATTTTACTATTCAACTGACTCCTCACTCTCAAACTTTGGCAATTGTTGATTGTCTGTTGTATCTATAGTTTTGACTTCTCCAGAATGTCTTATCAATTATAATTTTTGCAGGATATAGAATTTTAATTGACTTTTTTTGTTTCAGGATTTTAAGGATATTGAAACACTATCTTCTCTCTTATGTTGTTTCTTATAATAAATCTGCTATTATTCTTTATTTCTTATATTCAAACACATCTTTTCAAAGGTCCTTTCAGACATTTGATTTTTTAAAATATTTTCCATGTCTTCACTTCACTTATTGAATATGCAGAAAACATGTATGATAACTGTTTCCATGTTTATTTTAAAAACTATTATTGTTGTTAATTCTAGATTGGTTATCTACTGATTTATTTTTCTCTTTCTTATGAATTGTGCTTTACCTCTTCTTTGCATTCCTATTAATATTTTATTGGATGCCAGACATTGTACATTTTAACCGTTGCATGTGGCATATTTTTGATTCCTAAAATGTTTGTGTGTTTTGCTTTGTGACGCAATCAAGTTACCTATAAATCATGTGGTCCACTTGGGTCTTGCTTTAAGATTACTTATGTGAGTTCAGAGTGATGTTTAGGATTATCATTATCCCATTATCGAAAGGCACTTAGAATACTCTACCCAATGCCTCTGATGGTTTCTAACATGAAGACTAGGAACTGACACTATTCCCATTCTTGCATGAGTGATAGGCATTCTTACCACTAATCATTTTGGGTAGTGTTCTTCCTGGTCTCAGGTAGTTTCCTCACAATACATGTTGGTTAGTATTCTGTTGAATACTCAAAAAAGATTCTGTGCAATTTTTGTAGTTTAGTTTCTGTATAGCTTTTTCCTCCTCAGAAATCTGTCCTGTTGACTGAAGATACCTTTTCCTTCCCGGACTCTCCATTTTGTTTCCAAAACGTAGAGACTATCATATTATCAATGGGTTTTCCTGTCTGTATTAAGTATGGTCATTGTCTTAAGGTAGTAATCTGGGAGAGTTATATGCTCGCTTCAACTTTCTTCAACTTTTTCTTATCTTTCATAGTTGATTTTCATTTACTTGATTTCTAATGTGTTGAAAACTATCTGATATAGTTTTCCAGTATTTTTTAATGACTTCAGGTAAAAGGATAAATTCAGTCCCTCTAATTCCATCTTGGCTGGAAACAGAAATCTCCGCAAGCTTCTACAATGGACACTTAACTGACAACTTTAGTTTATTCCTTATTTTTAATGTTTAATATTTACAGACAAAATTTCCCATCAGTATTGTTATATGAATATTATGAATTTTGATATTATCTATGCTATTAATTTGTTTATGGAAATAATATGTTGGAAAGAACACTTTTATTCACAACATTATACTTTTGTTTTCAAAATGCAAATATATCTAAGACCTCTTCTAAGATGTGGCTTGCAGTAATAAGTGGATGAGAAGTCCACTGAAACACAGAGAAGATAAAATAGTTCATCAAAGGAGGGTAGATTTTATTATAAGTAACAGCTTCACAAAAGCTTACTTTGATTTGAATGTATTCCTGCAAAATATATGCATTGTAATCTTCTCCCCCAAGGTGATAGTATTAGGAGGTGGTGTCTTTCGAGGTATGGTTAGGTCACAAGGGCAGAGCCCTCATGAATGAGATTAACACCCTTGTAAAAGAGGTTCTGGAGAGCTACCTGCTCCTTTTACCGTGTGAAGACACAGTATAAAGGGGTCATCTAAGAGAAAACAGGCCCTCACCAGATACTGAATCTTCTGAGACATTATTCTTGGTCTTCCCAATTTCTAGAACTGTAAGAAATAAATTTCTGCACTTTAGAAGCTGCACAGCCTATGGTATTTTTTAAATAGCAGCTCAAATTGAATAAGACAGAGGTATTTGAATGAAATGCTTACATTAAACCCTTGAAATGAATCAGACAAACATCTTGAAACAGATTAAATATGCAATTGCATAAAACACACTTATATTCAAAGATAAATATGAAATTGAATATATGTTAAAGGGCCATAATGCTTTTCAAAATAATATTGTAAAAATAATTTGTTTATATAGTTAGACTGTTACGAAATTCTGTTGCTCAGGGTGGGGCTACATTTATTATCAACACAAATCCTAAGGCTTTTTAAGCACAAAAAAGACTAATACAGCACATAAAACTAATTGAATCAAAACTTATTTCAATGAACTTGAGAAACATCAGTCGAAAGATGAGATCCTAAAAGAAGATACAGTTTGGATGGGAGGACAGAAAGACTGTCTAAAATTGAATTAAAAAGCAGCAAATTTCTTAACATAAAAAATTAAGTCTCAAAGATAGAATAATATGTTCAAAGTGCTAAAATAAAATTATTGTAAAACAATATTAGTAAATATAGAAGAGAAAGAGAGAGGGATAGGGAGAAAGAAAGAAGGAGGGAGGGAAGGAGGGGGCAAGAGAGAGAGAATGAGAGAGGAAAATATTGAGAATGTACTACTAATAGACAGTCAGGGAAAGAAATATCAAAGGGTGAACCTCAGAAAGAAATCAAATATCCTAGTTACAAAATATTATTTATAAGTAAAAATGATCAACCTGTCTTTGTTAAACATATGGGTAAATCTAAACACTAAGGTAAAATATAGAAATCATTTTTATCTTTGTCAAAACCAATGTAGAGTGAAAATATCAGAAAATAACAATGTCTAAGACAGGAGGAATGATTGGAGTTACAGCATTTTAAAATTCTTAATTGTGGAGATAGTTTAGTGTTATTGAGTAAACCTGTTGGTTAATGTTAGATGCATTATAAATATATATAGTAAACATTTTCCTCTAAATTTTCTTTTATTTAATAAGTACTGATTTTTATTTTGCAATACTTATAGATTTATGGAAGTGTTGCAAAGTTTCAAAGAGTTTTTTGACTCAGCTTCCTCTAATGTTAACCTCTTACATCACCATGGTACATTTGCCAAGACTAAGACATTAACACTGGTTCCATAATATTTACTAAACCAGAGATTCTGTTCAGATTTCACTGCGTTTTTTTTTTTTTTTTTCTTTAACTAATGCCCTCTTTCTGTTCCAGAAAAGAAGGGAGAATATCTAATCCAGGATACCATATTGCATTTTGTTGACATTTTAAAAATTATGGTAATTAGATCTAATATAAAATTTACCTTTTAGCCATTAAGTGCATAGCTCAGTAGTATTAAGTACTTTCAAATTGTTATACAAATATCACCATCCTTCATCTATAGAACTTTTTCATCTTTCCAAACTCAAACGCTGTGCCCATTAAACAAGAATTCTCCATTCTCCCATCACCCTAGCCCCTGACAACTACCATTTTACTTTCTGTTGCTATGACTTTGACTACTCTAGGTACTTCATATAATTAGAATCATGCATTCTTTTATAGTTGGCTTATTTCTGGAAGACATGCGGCACAATGTCTTCCAGGTTAGACTAAATTCTGACACAGGTAACTTGTGTCAGAATTTCTTTCTTTCTTTCTTTCTTTCTTTTTTTTTTTTTTTTTGAGACAGAGTCTTCCTCTGTTGCCCAGGCTGGAGTGCAGTGGCTCACTGCAAGTTCCGCCTCCCTGGTTCACTTCATTCTCCAGCTCAGCCTCCCGAGTAGCTGGGACTAGGTGCCCGCCAACACGCCCAGTTTTTTTTTTTTTTTTTGTTATTTTAGTAGAGACGAGGTTTCATCGTGGTCTCAATCTCCTGACCTTGTGATTCACCTGCCTCGGCCTCCCAAAGTGCTGGGAAAACAGGCATGAGCCACCACGCCTGGCCATAATTTCCTTCGTTTTTAAGGTTAAAGAATATTCTTTTGTATGTATAGAACATTTCATTTATCCATTCACCTACCAATGGATATTTGGACTGCTTCACCTTTTGATTATTGTTAATAATCCTGCTAGGAACACTATCATATAAATATCTGTTTGAATCTTAAACATGAGTCTTCTAATTAAGGAACACTGGATTTTTTTTTTTTTCATTTATTTATCTTCTTCAGTTTCTTTTAGCAACATTTTGTGGTTTGTATGTATATGTCTCTCACCCCCTTGGTTAAATGTATTACTAAGTAGTTTATTCTTTTTGATGCTACTGTAAATGGAATTGTTTTCTTAATTTTGTTCATTGCTAGTGTATAAAAATGTAATTAATTTGTGCATATTAATTTTGTATTCTGCAACTTTACCGAATTTGTTTATCAGTTCCAATAGTTGTTTGTTTTGGTGTGGAATCTTTTTTTTTTTTTGTATAAAATGATGTCATCTAAAATTTTATTTCCTTTGATTGCCTAATAGTTTTGGCTGGAACTTCCAATACTATGTTGAATAGAAGTCATAAAAGTGAGAATCTCTGCCTATTTCTTGATCTTAGAAGAAAAATCTTTTGTCTTTTCCCATTGAGTATGAAGTTAGATGTTGATTTTTCACATATGGTTTTCTCATGTTGAGATATCTCTATTCCTAGTGTGTTGAGTGTTTATATCATGAAAGTACATTAAATTTTATCAAATGCTTTTTCTGCATCAGCTTAAATGATTATTTGAGATTTTTTCCTTTTATTCTGTTAATGTGGTGTATTATGTTGATTTAGTCATCTGTATTGAACCATCCTTGCATTCCATGAATAATTTTACTTGCTCATGGTATATAATCCATTTATTATATGGTTAAATTTTGTTTTCTGGTATTTTATTGTACATTTTGCACTAATATTTTTTAAAATATTTTTAGTTTTCTTTTCTTTTAGTGGCTCTTGTATTAGGGAATTGCTGGTCTTATGCAATGAGATTGCAATTGTCTTTTCTTCAATTTTTTTTTTGGAGGAATTTGAGGAAGATTGATGCTAATTAAGATGTTTGGTAGAATTTACTAGTAAATTTGTCTGGATCTGGACTTTTCTTTGTGGGAGGTTTTTGGTTATTGATTTAATTTTCCTACTAGTTGTCACCCTTGTCACATTTTCTACTTTATTGTACTTAAGTCTTGCTAATTTTGTGTTTCTAGACATTTTCATTTCATTTAGATTATCCATTTTTTGGCATCCTATTTATTTTTTAAAAATGTACACCTTTTAGTATTATTCAAACAATTAATGTAAGAATATTTAACAAATAACTGTTTTAAAGAACTTAGGTGTATTTCCAAATACAGGTTTATATTATTGTTTCAATGCTTATTGCTTCTCAAGATGAAAATTACAATTTACAGAGTGGAAACCAGACTCTTCTGCATATTCATGGCTGTAGACCCTTTTTTTTTTTTTTTTTTTTTTTTTTTTTGAGACAAGGTCTAGTTTTATATCCCAGGCTTGAGTGCATGCAGTGGCCCAATTGTGGCTCACTGCAGCCTCAACTTCCCCAGGCTCAGATGATCCTCCCACCTCAGTCTCCTGAGTGGCTGGGACTACAGACATGCACCATCATGCCCAGTTAATTTTTGTATTTTTGTAGAGACAAGGCTTCACCATGTTGATCAGGCTGTTCTTGAACTCCTGGGCTCAAGCTGTCTGCTCACCTCAGCCTCCCAAAGTGTTTAGATTACAAGATTGAGCCACTGAGCCCAGCCACCACAATGTTTTTGATAAGCACAATTCACTATTAATTTAGAACATAATATAGAACCTGTTAAACATCAGTTTTTCAATAAATCATTGTGAAAGGAATGAGGAAAAGGGTAAGTAAGAAAATAAATTAAATGCTTTCATTGAAGCACAGTCATAGGCAGATACATCTAAAAGGAGCTATCATAACCAAAATATGGTTCATCTTATTAACACCTGTTTTTTTGTTTGTTTATTTGTTTTTTGTTTTTGTTTTTGAGATGATGTCTCACTCTGTTGCCCAAGCTGGAATCCAGTGGTATGATCTTGGCTCACTGCAACCTCCACCCGCCCATTCAAGTGATTCTCCTGCCTCAGTCTCCCAAATAGCTGGGACTACAGGCATGTGCCACCATGCCTGGCTAGTTTTTGTATTTTTAGTAGAGATGGGGTTTCACTATGTCAGCCAGGCTGGTCTTGAACTGCTGACCATCTGGTCATTTTTTGTGAAAAATCTTTTCTTTTTTGGCATTGCACAGAACTCAAAGAATTTTAACAACATAAATAAAGGTAGTATCTTTTGCGTCTCTTTAGTCCATATTAGTTTGTGTTTGAATTTCAGCCTTCTTGCTCTTCTCACACTTTTTTTTCTTTAGGTATCATGTTTAATTTATCACTGTGACATATCAATAAAAAGTTAACATAAAGCACTGACAATCACAAAGTTGGGATGAAGCGAGTATTTATTCGAAGGTCTTAGAAAGTAGGTCAATGAATTTCTTCCACAGCCTCCCTTTACCAATCATATGAATTATTTCAAATAAAAGTTTAAAAAGTCCTCTCTTCATCAAATTTTTTGAATATTTCCTAAGCAAGATATGCTTAAATACACAAAACATCCTTCAATAAAACTGACTTGGATACAATGAAATGTGGTTTCAGCAAACTCTGTAAGTTACGTACATTATTTGAACATTTTCCCCTTTAATATCACAAATTAAAGTTTTATAGATATATTTAGTTTAAAATTAAATTAATTAAAATCAAATAAAATTTGAAATTCAGTTCCTTTGTCCAACTAGCCATATTTTAAGTGCTCAATTGCTGCACTTGGCTTGTGGCCGCTATTAAGAACAGTACAGATGTTGAGTATTTCCATTATTTCATAAATTTATACTGGACCATGTTGTTCTAGACCTTAGTGGCTCAATATTTTGGTTACTTAGATAAACTTTCTTTTTACTAAGTAAGGCTCTTCCTCAAGATACTATTTGCCACATAGGAACTGTAGTCTGCATGTGAAATAAATCTAGTTTAAAAAGTACATTTCTATGTTTTTATACCTTCTTATGCTCTCTGATAGCAACTCAGAAGCTTTCACTAAAGCATCTTCACAACTTACATCTTCACCACTTTCTTGGCAAGTCATCATTATAGTTATAAATTCAGAATGAAAAATAAAGTAAGCCTCTTGCTATTCTGTGATTTTCAAGGAAAAAATAAGCTAAATAGAATGTATGTGCTGACATAAAAGATATTTTCATATACATTTTTTTGCCAATGCCTCTCAACTTGCTTCTTTCAGAGTGCTCATGATAGAGGTTTAAAAGCTTTGATTCTGAAGGCGCAGACCTGTTTTATTGATAAAAATAAGCTTTAATACTTTTTCCTTTGCTTTATGTCTTTATACGTGGCCAGCTGATAAATTCCAGAATTCCTACGGGATGTTCTAATGGAATAGCAGGTTGAGCTGCCAGCAGTTCAGTATCACAAGATAAAAACTTAATGCCATGAATCTATATATCAAATGTTGTGTTGCAAATGAAACACTATCTACTTCATGTAAAATCAGCTTCTTAGCCCTATCTTTGAACAGTTTTTCTTTGATTCCACAATGTTGACAAATGGGTTAGGGAATCCACTCTTTCCCCCTTGAGGTTGCATGTACAAATTCTTTCAGCACTGTTTTATGAAAGGGCTACTGAGTCATTGGTTGTAAAAGGAAAAATTAAACTTTGATAAAGTGTTTGTCACTCTCACAGAAGACAGCCTGGTGTCTGACTTGTCCTGAATCCACAAGAGTTCAGTTAAGGATTGGTCATTTTAAAGGTGAAGAGGCATATACGGTCAGGAGATGTGAATGCTCTCAGATCTCTAAAAGAATTACAGAACACCACAAGTTTATTATAGATTATTAAGCCATACTCAAGAGTTCTAAAACTTGATGGCTTAAGGAGTGACTTACAGTACTGGAGACATGCTAACATCCTAGGAGAATTCTAACACAGTTGCCTTTCCAAAAATGTACCATTGGGTCTGCCTCATTCAGTATATTATTTTGTGGTTTGGATTTACAGCTTGTTTTTTATGCCTTTAAATTTACTGAATATAATGACAATAAAAGTCCATGCCTACAAAGTTAAGATAGCTTGCAAATCAAAGAGTCACAGTTCTGCTCCCATAACCTTGTTTTGTGTTTCATAATATTTTCTTTCCCTAAACAGACTCTGATTTACAGATAAGGTTCATGACTTAACAATAGCCAGGCTTGAAAAATATCCTTCACAAAAGAATAACAACAAAAGTAAAACCTGTCAATGAAAGTAATAAAAAAAGATTGAGAGAAAAGGTCTCCAGGTGTGGCAATGTGGGGAGTTGGGAAAAGGTTGGGGACACTTTTGGTGTTTTCAGTTTAAAGGACATTGTGAGTTAAGAGTCTGGAGATAAATGCTGAACTTCACAAAATAGAAATGCTAAAAAGTAGCTCAATTTACCAGAATAGGTATGAAAGCTTAGGAAATGGATGAAGCAAGCACAGCAATAAGTATCAAAGTAAAAAGGGAGAAAGCCATTACAGCCAGCAATTAATGAAAATCAAGGCTAGTTGTTATGCCAAAATTGCAACATCTACATGTTTCTCTATGAATACTGGGACCTTAAAATCCTTTTAAGACATCTAAGTCTGTTGTTGTGTTTCTATAGGTCTTCACCTTTATTAAGTTATGTATCACTTTCAGATCATGATTAAATCATACAGTGTCTTTCCTGAAAAAATAAATATGCTCACATACATACATAAATTCTTAATTCCTATTCTGTATTGACACCTTTAGGAGCATCTGTGGTTTGTCTTCTAGCCTTTGCTATTTTAATTCTAGTGAGTAACATTTTATTATTATATGTAGCAGCTTTCTTTTGACAGACATCTGTTTGTTCTAAGTAATTTATTCCTCTGAGTATAAATATGCCTACATATAAACTAAACTGATAGCTCTAGGTTTGCAATCTTGAGCAACACAGAACAAGCTCTTCCACCTGATGGTCCTTCTTACATTAGAAATGAAACTTGTTCACCACATGCTTGCTTCTCTAGCCTAAATATTTCACATATTTTACCTAGTTAAAATTACATTCCTAGAAAAGAATGATCCAGATCTTTAAATTGACATTCACTACCTTTCAAATTTTAGATAAGTTTAATAATTCTAATCAAATTTGTTATTATGGCTCACTCTGTAAATTCTAGTTTCAAACAGATTGGTCTCTCCATAGGCTGTAGACTTCCCTGCATTTTTGCTTATGTCCCTATCCCTGCCTAAAATTAATACTCCCTTCCTGCTTTTCGAATCTTAACCATTCTTCATAATAATGATAATGCATTTTCAGTTCTATATATGTAAAATGTCTCAAGTTTTGCATGTATTATATGATTAGTCTTACAGTAACATCTGTGAATAATATTATTTATTATTACCAATTTCATGAACAGGAGTTTGTTTACATATACAAAGATAAGAATCTGAGATAAAACCCACACAATTTCATTACTTTACTGACTTTAAAACCTTATTCATATGCTACCTCATAAAATAATCTTCTTTTTCTGGTCACTCTGTCTCTCTTTGGGGACACTAACAAAGGTCAGCAGATCTCGAGATAAGCAAAAGCTAGGACACGCCATTGGAAAATTCATCCACGACATTGCTGTATTAAAATGGACTGCTCATAGATCCAATATGAAACAGTCATTCAAAATTTTAGAACTCAGAGTTTTCTAATCATGTTTCAGAAATAGGAGACCTAGACATAGAAAGGATTGAAAGATGATCAAGATTCAATGACCAAAGGAAGTCAATAAAATAAATGGGTAAAGAAGGGCTTCTCAGAACAAAGGCCTGGATATAAAACAAGCTGCACTTTCATTTATGAATTAGCATACTCGAAAGGGAGTAAGTAAATATGCCAGGTATGATTAGATAAGAAAAAAAACCAGCCAAATTACATGCCCTGTTTTGTTTTGCTGAGTGGCATTTATTAATAGGTTGGGCATTTGTTAAAAACATATTTAATACATTATAATTCTGTATTTCTAGGATGTTGACAAGCAAAATCCTATATATGTAAGGAATACTTAATAGGTATTTGTACAATTAGGAAGAGAATGAACATGTAAAGCAGATTTAACAAGCGCTTGGGACACTTGGATGATCTTATAAAAGCAAACCATAGATATTTTCTACCCTGTTATATTGTTTCCTTCTGGCATGAGCATATGGATATCCTGTTACCAAGGATATAGTTCCCACAAAATAGTTAATTTAAATTACAATAACAAAAAAGAACAATGAAATTTCTTTAAAATTCCTAAATTAAATAGAAATTGTGTGCAGGCTTGCTACTTTATAACTTCTATTTCATAAAATAAATGGACTGGAATGATGTCAGCCAAAAAATGGCGAAATAGGGATCTCCATCTCTTCATTGAAACACCAAAACAATGAGCAAAACAGTCACTATTGCCTTTGTTAGAACTCTAGAAAATAACCAAGAGTTTACAACAAGTAAATAAACTCTGGATCAATAAAGATATATTTTACCAACATAGTACTAGGAAACAAATACAGGTAATATTTTATTTTACTTAATAAAA
>NW_016804554.1:209577-220403 GCF_001698545.2 Rhinopithecus bieti | reverse complement strand
TTTTTTTTTTTTTTTTAATTTGCTAAACCAACCTCTGTTTGAGATCTGTTTCTTCTTTTCAGTTATTGGAGGAAAAAATCTTCCACAATTTTTAACCAAATATTCTTCCTAACAGGTCATGATAAAGTCAGGTTGCTCAGGTGGAAGACATGGGAAATGCAGATATCTAATACTAAGGAGATTGTCTGAAGATTTAAAGTCTCAATGACTAGAAGGCTTAATTCCCCTGAGTCAATCAATATTCCAAGCTCCATGAATTGCAAGTTCTCTACTTCACTTAAAGCTAGAGCAAGATAGACGTCATTATTAAAGTTATGTCCTATACAGATTAATCTGTGATAAAGCCATAGAGGAAGAACCCACTTCTTAATTTCTTAAAATGCTGGATAGAGAGTAGTTTATGAAAACTATTTCTTCTATAATAAAATTTCAGATTCTCTGAGCCTTAAGAGCTTATTTTTATGAAGTCATGTCAATGTTATTTGCAATTACCCTTCTGAACTAGTATTTTTAAAACAACAACAACAAAACAGTTCTGGATATGTTTTCCCACTTTTTTGTTGTTTTTTGGTTTTGTTTTGCTGTTTGTTCTTGAAACGCAGTTGTATATAATTAAACTAATTTATTTTAGTTAGTGACATACTAGGCTTTTATTTATTTGTTTTTTTTTTTCCTTTGTTTTTAATGAACTCATGAACATATTATGCAATCTGGGAACTAGAGTATTTATAACAAATTTAAGATAACTATGGACTCCTTTCATATATCTCCCTCTTTTCTGTCACCACCCAGGGTAAATATTGTCCTAAATTTTATAATTTTGGTTTATTTTCCTTTTATCACATATATAAACCAAAACAATTTATTTTAAATTTCAGATAATTTTGAAATGTGTAATAAAGTATCATGCTTTATGTTATACTCTGTAACTAGATTAATCTTTTAATTAGTGTTATGGTATTATAAGTAAGTTTTACTTCTTATTATTGCACACAGCTATAGTTCATTCATGTTTACTACTGTAAAATCCATTGAGTGAAATACTGCATTCTTTATTCATTATCTATGCATCAACATGCTTTTAACATTAATAACATTGTAACTGAGACTTTGTGTATGCCTCCTGTTCAATATACATGCATGAAGTTTCAATTCACAATATAAACTATTTTCCAAAGTGGTTTTGCAATTTTTAAATCCAGTAGTAATATCATGGATAAGTCTCAAAATCATTAGGCTATGGGGAAAAAAAATCCAGATATGAAGACTATGTATCTGATTGCAGGAAATTCAGGAATAGGCAAAATTATAATGACAGAAAATCAATCATTTTTTTCCAAGTGTAGGATAGAGCTGTGAACTGACTGCAAAATAGAATGAAAGAAATTTCTGGAGTGATGGATGTACTCTAAACATTAATTTTAGTAGTGATTATGCAGCTGTTTATATTTGTCAAACAAAACTCATTGAACTGTTCATTTACAATAACCATTCATTTAAATTAAATATTTTTGAAATTATATCAATAAATCTTATTTAAAATGAGGTTCAAATAATCCACATTGTTTTTAATATATTAATATCATGACTCCAAATTTGTGCATTGATTGCAAAATTATCTTATTTTTAAAATATGCATTATGCATCTATTGGATGACATTATTACTTCAAATGCTCATTGAACAAAATGTGATTCCTCTTCCATGAAAAGCTTATTGAAGTCATTTGCTCATTTTTATACTGAATCATATATATATATACACACACACATATATACTTTTATGAATATATATTATATATTATATATATGCAGTTTGGGTACTATTTCTATTTATCACTTGATGAACAGAAGTTTTTAATTTATTATATTAAAAGTTACAAATAATATATTTTACATTATAGTCTCTGTCATGTATTCAAAATTCTTCTCTACCTCAAGGTCTAAACAATATTCAAACATATATTTTACCAAAGTAATCAAATTTGTTTTACTTATTTGCCACGAATCTTTCTAGACTTGAGTTTTGCCAATTATCTGAAGAATCCAATTTTGTTTTCCAAATGCATGGTTATTTTTTCTAACTATACTTACTTAATATCATTTAAAATCCACACTGATTGGCAAGAAGAATTATGTTGCTTTGTACCAGGTCAAACAAGATGCAATTCTCCTTTAATAAAATTATTAAATATAGTTAACTTTTAAAGCCCCATACCAGAGATGTATGGTATGTATTTATGGTAACGTATTTAGTAATGTTTATCTATTCAAAGAGGATTGTCAATTTTATAATTATAATACTCCCTATGAAATTCTAACAATAATAGAAAACCTGACTAGGGTTAAAGCAGTATCTAATTGATATTTTGCCTATATTTTTCAGTACATGAAAGTCTCCCATTTACATTTCCTGTGCAGTACCATTTCCTTAGAATGATGTCCAGCAGTTAATAACACAGGTATCTGAGTCATGGTTTAATATTTACAATATTATAAATCACTCTGCCTTAAAATACTTCTATTTAAAAATTTTTAAAAGAATGGATTATATGAAAACCTTTTTTCAAAAAGTATGCACTATTTGGTTAACCAATCCAGAATAATTCTTAGTAGAATTGTAGCCTAAGTGATACAGTTTAGGTTAGTTTTCTTAATTAAACTAACTTTCTTTCTTAAGATAAATTTTCTCCATTGTTACAAGTGTTTTTCAGCATAAGTAGTGAAAATAAAGAGTGGTATAAAATGTACATTTATAGCATAATTTCTTTTGTTATAAATATTGTTGCTTTTAATAGTTTATATTTAATATAGACTTTATTTAATAGTTAAGTCTATATATAATCAAAGCAAGTTAGTGCTGGTTTTGAATTTGCTCACAATTGGGCTGGCCTCAGATGTATGGTTCTCCTGTTGGTATTCCCCATATTTATGAATATAGTTCTAGTACTTCAACTGGGGCCAGGTGAACCAAAATGATCCCACTTACATATCTCATGGTTATTTAGGACCCTTGTCTGAGACATCTAGTTTCATCTCCATCTGGACTCTTTAGAATAGATTCTCAAAGCAATGACAGCATTCCAAGAAGAAAAGTCCCATTGTTCAAATGCTTACTAAATCTGTGCTTGAATTATGTTTGCTGATATTTGCAGAGAATATAAAATTTTACCTCTACTTTTTTTGGCCAGATAATTAAATTGATCTAAAACAAACCTACAGGAGAAAAATATACAAATTTATTTCATACAGATGCTTTTCCCTTTGTGATAGGGTTATGTCATGATTAAACCCATCCTAAGCTGAAAATACTGTAAGTCAAAAATGCATTTAATACACGTAACCTACAAGACATCATAACTTAGCCTAACTTACATTAAACATGTTTAGAACACACATATTAGCCTACAGTTGGGGAAATCCATCTGATACAAAGCCTATTTTATAATAAAGTGTTGACTATTTTATGTAACTTATTGAATACTGGACAGAATGTGAAGAATACAATGGTAATAATGATACCATTAACATACACAGCTGAAAGTACACAGGGCATGAAGAATGTTTGAAACATTGAACCACAGTTAATCGTTTGGGTGATGGGGATACTACTGCAACAGGATCATCAATTTCTCTTTCTTCTGATGAAGATAAAAAATCGCTGGTAGAATTCAGGGATTGGCACTTATTGATGGTTTAGCAAGCATAGTGTTTTTCAAAAAGATATCAAGTTTTGACTGTAAAGTTTATTTTTTCTTTTCATTATTCATTTCTCTTTTGCAAGCAAGAGCATCCTATATTTGCCTGTCAGCTCTTACCTATCTCTTATAATTGGCAAAAAATGAATTCTTTTCTAACATCCGTAAGCCACTGCTGACAGTAGCCAATGCTGCCACCAGTTCCCTCACTGTGAACTTTCTTGCTGTCTCAGTTATAAATTCTTCTTCTTCTGCCTCAACTTCTTTACATCTTTCTCTCTCCAGTTTGATCGGCTTCTCTTTGGTAACTTTTCAGTCTCAATGCCAACAGGGTCATAAAGATCCTCTTCATCCATGTACAATTCTGGCTGTTCACCAAATACTAGTATCTTGTTACTTACTAGTTTTGTCAACAGAAGAATCTTTGTTAAAGCTTTTCAATGTGTTCATATATGTCATCAAAATTTCTTCCAAAGAGCATTGTTGTGTGACTTTTTCCCATGCTGCAATGATGTTAAGGATAGCATTCAGAATGTTAAAAATGTTCCAAAACTCTTAGAGCCTATTACAAGATTCAGTCACTTCAACCCCCTGTATAAATGTTTGCCATAAATAATGTGCTTTGAACTTATCTATTGCATCTAGGTCCATTGTTTGAATAAGTGTGTTTTGTTCAGCGGCAAATGCATGACTTTTACACCAGCATGCATGTACCAATATGCTGGAGCATTGTCTAAGATCAGAGGAATCTAGAATAGGATGTTATTTTGCCTACAATATTCTCTTACCTTCAGAATAAAACAGTTCAAAAGCCAACTTTCAAACAATGCTGACATCATTCAGGTTTTCTTGTCATAGTGATAATAATGAAACGTGTATGCTTGCTCACATTCTTGAATGCTCTAGCATTCCCCCTGTGGTAGCTTAGAGAAGGCTTTAATTAAACTGCAAAATGTTCACCACCCAACAGCATTATACAGTCTTTGAATGTCTTGTATCCTGGCATTGTGCTGGACTCTTGATAAATGTATGTATGCTCCAGCATATGATTTCAGAACAAACTTATTTCATCAGCCTTAAATATTTGTTCTGGCAAATATTCTGCATCCACAATTATCGTATGCCACTCTTCCTTAAAAGCTTTGGCACTTTCAGTATTGGCACTTGCTGGTTCACTATTGACCTTCACGTCATGAAAATTATGACACTTTTTGAAGCATTGGAACTACACAAGACTTGCATATAAGTAGAATCATATACATGCTTTTTCTGAGTGTACTGAAAAGACTTCTTGCTTTAGCTGACAATTTCACTCTATCTTCACACACTGTAAATGTCCTAACTCACTGCAATGGCCATTACTGGCTTGCCCACCTTATGCTGATCAATTATCTTAAGTTTCATCTCAAGAGTATTTGCCTTCCTCTTCTCACAAGAAGTAGGAGACACAGATGGAAGTTTTGTAGAGATGATCAGATGCAAAGACACAGAACACAATAACCAAAAAACACTGACAACACAATACACTGTAGGGCAAACTTGTGATTGTGTGGCTGACTGGGAACTGTGGCTCACAGCTGTTTCCCAGCAAACGGAGGGAATGTGGATTACATATGACTCACCTAGGAAAAGATAACAATTCCAAATTCAATGTACAGTTTTTTTTTCCATGTGTGTACCACTTTTGCGCCATCATAAAGTCAAAAAAAATGTGAGTTGACAGTTTTATTCTGGGAATCATCTGTAAAAGTTTGACATGGCAGGGGAGATTTCTTAAGGAAATGAAGACCCAAAGATGCTCTTAGAACTGAACACTTATAGGCTAAATCAGACAAAGTTTAAGAAATTGTAAAAATGTGACAAGGCAAAGGGATCTGGGGTAGGGTAGTTAATTGGGTGGGAAAGTGGCTAGGGAGATAAGGGTTCATGTGACAAGGTTTGTTTTCACATATTTCTCTCAGCCTCAAGTTCCCATCCTTGAAAAAAATGTTTTTTTCTTTCTGGTATAGGCATAATACCTTCCACATGGGAATTCCATGTCCCACTAATAAGAAGCAAAAGGAAAGTCAGAGTGAACTTCCTGTGCTTGCTGTTTTCCAAATGCCTTTAACTCAGAATAGTCAATATGCCAGAAGTATATTTTGGGGTAGAATGTTATTAATGCCAACATGTCCTTTGGGCCAAAGTAAGGTATATGACCATGCCCAGAGTCACTGCAAAAATGGACTACAGAAGGCCTTGGATACCCAGGGTGATGATTTACTGTGATTTATTGAGTTGTGTATTAATGTAATAATCCACTACAATCTGCTACCTAGATTAATAATCCACTACAATCTGCTCTCTAGGCCCAATGATTAAAGACTTTTCATATGCAAAATGTACTCTCACTCTCCTAAGACTCCCCAAATATCTCTTCTCCTGATATTCAAGAAGATGGAGTTTTTCTTTGAATTTGGTTTTCTGAGGAAGTAGGAGTGATTTTAAGAAGAGGCATATTAATATTGTCTAGGAAGAGGAAAGGCTAAAGTGAAAAAGGGCAGGAGACTAGAGAAGAAAGAGAAAATCATCCCTTGACATGCAGGAACTGACCCAAAACTAACACCTAGGTCATAGTGATGTTACAAGCTGGACTGGTATTCTCAGCTAGGTTCTGTTATTTTCCCAGAATAAACAATCTTACAGCAACTAACACATGACAAGTCTATTTTAAAAACATAATGAAGTGAGACAAGAAACAAGACCAATATAAATTTTAACTAAACACAGACAATTATGGAATTCACAAAAATAAACAGCCCTTCTCCTGGCTAAAATTGGCAAACCAATTGTAGCTTTAGCCTCGCTCGAGTCTTCCTTCCTCAAAGGTGTGTTCCGGTGTTCTTTGGCTGGACAACATTGGCAGTATTATGCTAAATTTCAATATGTTCTCATTTTCATCAAGTCTGAATTAAGATGAGACTCCTCAGCTGTAGCTGCTCTAGATCTCAAGACATCAAAACCAGAAAGAAAAAGAGAGAGAGAGAAATAAACAGAAGGAAGGAAGGAAGGATGGAAGGAAGGAAGGAAGGAAGGAAGGAAGGAAGGAAGGAAGGAAGGAAGGAAAGAGTAAACACTCTATAATCTGCAAATACAGGATAATCACAATAGCTGCTTTCATACAAAAAGGAATCAAGTGGGAGACCTTAGCTGATACTTGTTAATAAGCAATTTTAAAATCTAGCCAAATAGATTGTCGGGGTACCTATTATAGGGGCAGGAAATTTTTCAAGATTAGTGGCTGATTCTGTTCCCAGGTAGCGGTTTATAATCTGTTGTTGTCTTCTGTGACTGAGTATGGCTTCTGGGATTTTTTTACTCTGCTTTCTAAAAGGTACTTCTTTTTCTTCAACAAATGGGTACACTTGAAGCCGAATACTTTTTCAGCCTGATCTCTGTAAAACATTGATGGTCCAAAGCCTCTTTTATTTTGACTTCTTTTTTGACTCTTTTGTCAAGCTAGAATCTTAATATTCTTAGTTCCTATAAATCTGATCATGATTGTAAGGTTCTAAAAAAAACAAAAAAAAAAAAAAAACAAACACCGATAACACATCCATAATTCTCTCTGGGCTTGTTGGACTTTCATGGAATTATATCCACAAAGTTAGAAGCCATTTTGTTTCTTGCTTAGAGGGTCCACTCGGCAATACCTTTAAAGTGCAGAGGTCTTAACAGAGTATTGACAGCAACACCTTTGCATGATCCTTACTCTGAAGCCATTTCTTTGAAAATATTTTGTTTTTTTTTTTAGATATAATGGATTTTATCAAGCTTTATTTGTCAACCCAACAATCCC
Organism: Rhinopithecus bieti; assembly: GCF_001698545.2. Lineage (NCBI taxonomy): Eukaryota > Metazoa > Chordata > Mammalia > Primates > Cercopithecidae > Rhinopithecus > Rhinopithecus bieti. Next base: position 212,869 of record NW_016804554.1, on the reverse strand, counting down.
TAGAGGATCTAAGTTTCCTCTAAATTCTGCTTACAAGCTTAACAAAATTCTGCTTTGTAAGCTAAAACTCTTAATCTCTCTCCAGTATCTCTCTCTCTCTCTCATCTTTTGCAGCTAAAAGAAGCCAATTGGCACTTTTCGTATTCTCCTATTACTTCACCACTGAAAAACATCTCATACTTCTTCCAGTCTCCAGTGATCATTTCTTCACTGTCTTTTCAACTTTCACTAACAATTTGTTCACCATTCTTCCATTTTTCATTCAATGCTGTCATCCAATGTCATTTGTCTAATTTTTTGAAGGGTTGTACCTTAGATTTAGGTTCCAATTTTTGTTTCAGTTTCCTATGCTTAAAACAACAATCATTTACTTGCATGCTGTTCTACAATCTGGGTCAAGTTCAGTTGGATAGTTTACCAGTTGGTCTTTCCTGGAGTCACTTGCAAAGATTTAGTCCTCTGGCTATTCTCCTAGGGCTAAGTGGTCCAAAAAGTCTGGAGCCACATGTCTGGATATTAGCTGGGGCCACAGGTCAAGGTACCTTATTTCTCTTACACCTGATCTCCTTTGAAGAGCCATCCAGATTTTTTACACAGTAATGGCAATCTTTCAAGAAGCAATCACCAATGCACAGTGCTTACGAAGCCTCAGCTTGTGTTATTTCTGCTGATGCCTAATGGCCAAAAGCAAATCTGAGGACCAAGCCCATGTGAGTTAGCAGATACTAAGAGATGTGATACATTAGAAAACATTAATGACATAGTCTTCCAATTTTTACCTATAAATATATTAACAGTATGTGATAATTTTCATTATGATTATTTTCTAAATGTTCTGTCTTACATACAAGATATTAGCTATATAATAAAAAAGTTAAGTAATAATTTGAAATGAATTGCTTTTCCTTGCAATCATGTTGCTTTTAAGACTGAAGCAAATTTATAATTTAAAAAATTATAATTTGTGATTTACAAAAACAATAAAGGCAAATTTTCAATATGAGTTGATAATATTTAACAATATTCTCATTTATTTTTCCCTTCTTCACCTATATGCTATAGTAGTGTGATGACCAATGCCAAATAATTGTTTATCGATAGAAAATGAATTTTATTTTCAATTTGCTTCAATAATATATTTACAAAGTAGAGTCCACTCAGATGTTTAGCAAAACCCATGCTTGACAAGTATATTCTGTACTTACTTGATGTGTTTCAAAATATAATTCATACCATCATTCAAGTTTATTTTCATCTTTCAAAATATAATTTCTCCATTAAACACCCCCCCAAGAAACCATTCATGCACAACAACTTTAAAACATGACATTGCCATTTTGTTCTAACATTTTTATAACAAATTAATTGACCTCAGCTAGAAAGGTATCTTCTTTTAGTGTAATAACAAATAACACAACATCTTAATAATTTCAAGTGATTACAGGAAAAGTAACTTAATGTTTGTATACTATTCTATATCTTCTCATTATGCAAATGTCTCCAGCTATAGAAAAATCTGGTAAATTATCAAATCTTTCTAGTAGACATGCCAAATAAAATATAATGATCCTCCTTTCTCTTCCATTCAACATGTAAATTCTGAGGTCAGACAGACCTTATTGCGTTTATTTCATCATTCCTATTGAGATGTATAAAGTCATTTTTTTTTTGGTTTACACTAACCATCTCTTCCTCCAGGCCCTTGTTCAGACAAAGTGAGCATATATACTTGTTTGTAGACAATTAACATGCAAGGCTATGGATTTTTAAAAACTACATTTCTTGATGTCTAATACTCATGCTCAGCTCTCAATTATAATTACAAATGCTCTACAATTTTACTTGATTTATTTATTTGCTTACAGAGATACCAATTAGGTAAGATAACAGACAGAAGGGGAGAGAAAAAGATGAGATAATTTATGGTTTATCCTTTTTGCTTATTGTGTACATATGATCATTGATGAGGAAATATATCATTATCTGGTACATGGGTATAAGGCAAATGTGCTTCCTAGTTACTTATTTTTTAATATGTGTTTGTATATAGATAAAGAGGTTCAGAAAAGGGGAAAGAAAGGGGAAGGATGTACAGAGAGTATGCCAATAACTTTTTTGAGTTAATAAAGAATATATGGACACACAGTGACTGGTTTTCGCGTGCAGAGACTTGTTGTGTTGTATCATTTATAACGAAAAAAAAAAAAAGAGCCCAAGGGAGAGTAATGATGATTGACAATAATAAAAAAAAGATACATGATATATGGGTTATACCGGAATAGTGTCTACTTACAAAATATGTTCTTACCCATGTGAACAGTATACTGAATGGGGATTATATTACATATGATTCATCCTGGATTGTATTTCTACTTCAAATAAGAAATTTATCTTCAAAATGACCACATACAGGGACTTATCCCTCTTGAAACAATTAAAAAGCCTAATAATTCCTGTTTCTAACACTGCAACACACAAGAAAATACAGGGGTAAGACCAAGTGCTCAGATTTAACGTCGAGAGAGTGAGATTGTAGCAAGTATAATAAGCAGATGGCAATGAAAAAAATATTCCTATCACAATCCTTATGTACTTGCATCAACTTTGCAAAAGTATATATGAAATTAGATGTGTACATACAATACCACCAAGGAATTCCAGTTCAAGATGGTGAAAATAGCACAGCTATCTGCCTCTCCCTTCATCTTTGTCCCATTTAGATCAGTAAAAAAATCTACCATAATGATACAAGAGGAGAAAAAAAACGAGGAGGAGGACGCCATTGCAGCACTGAAAAAACATCACGAAAAAAAGAGTATTTCCATGGATATTTGAAAGACTCAAAGCAGTTGGGATAATATTCATAAATCAAAGCAGAAAAATACTAACTCAATACACAAATACTGAAAGAAGACAGTCACAGCAGAGGTGGAAAACAGTGGACTTGATAGAACCCAACAGAACCCAGAAACAAATTCAATCTTGGAGGAAGGCAGAGTGGGGAGCAGGAGAGGACTTTAAGGCAGAAATCAGGGACAGAAACTGTCAAACCGTCTGAAGAACAGCCAGGTCACTCAAGATCTCTCTTGCCTCCATGAAAGTGAGGCTGCTGACTGAAGCATCTGCCTCTGGGAGATTTGCTTGGGAAGAACACATAGTATGGGTTTTGGACTGGGGCGAGAGAAAGAGCAGATTCTAATATTACTATGGAACATCACCAAGGGCTCATGTGTGAATGAACTAAATATCCACGGAAGAAAGGAAAAATATTATTTTGGTTAAAATCAAGTAT
>NW_016804554.1:174824-209056 GCF_001698545.2 Rhinopithecus bieti | reverse complement strand
TAATTTTTTTATTTTTTAATTTTATTATTATTATTATTTTTGCCTTTAGGGCTCATTCTCAAGCTAAAGGAATATGACTGTCTTTGAAAGATTTTGTTTTCTGTTTTCATTTTGCTTTTGGTAAGAAAAACAGCTTAATTTACACAGCAGTCCCTGAATAACTTCTTGCTAGAAAAGCTTTGGTATTGGGTCTATTTATGCTACCAAGGCCAATGATAAGATAAAGATAATAAAACAAAGAGGATAAAAAGAATCATGAATTGAAATTAATTTTATGGATTATAAACTGAGCTCTTTAAATAATTTATTTCATATTATTTGTTAATCTTCCTGCTTAATTTTGTCTGGAGTAGGAAACAGTGGGTGTGGGGGAACCAAGCTAAGGGCAGGCCGAAGATTCTGAACAGGCAGGTTTGGGAGGTTTTAACAGCTTGTGTATAATACTGGAAATTCTTAGAATAGAAGTTGCATCATTTTCAAGGCAAACATGAGTGATTTGGCCTCTCTCTTTTATTTGTTCTTCTTCCTCAGCATAGATAGTCACAGGTTAAATAAACAAGAATACATGTTTCTAATATTGTCTAGAATCTGTTATTGTAAAGACACAAACATTGCTCATCAGAAGAAACCATAGGATCTGAAAACATAAGAGAAATCACACAAACTTCCACTTCTGTATCCTCTTCCTACACAAGTCACTGCAGAATATATAGAAAATGATATAAATATAGGAATTGTTGTCCAAACACTCCAGGTTGACTCTACTCTTTCCAACTTAACTAGAAAATTGCCAGCTTTCAGGTTGACTTTATCCTGGGTTGACTTAGCAAGATTATGTTATAACGTCTCCATTTCTTAATTATGTATGGATATTTTAACATATTTATTGAGGAAAAATTCAGATACTCTAAAATCAACCCATTTAATGTGTATAATTCAATAATTTTAGTATATTCACAGTTGTGCAACCATTAGCAAAATCTGTTTAGAAAATTTTGTCACTTCAAAAGAAACCCTGCAATCAATAGCAGTCATTCTCTCTTCTAATGTACACCCCAGCCAAATATTTCCTCTCTGTCTCTGTTGATATGACTATTCTGGACATGCCACATAAATGGAATTAAAGAACACATCCTCTTCTTAGTCGGGTTATTTCATTTAGCATAAGGTATTCAAGGTTCATCTACATTGAGGTACGCATGAGAACTTCATTTTTTTAATTGTTGAATAATATACCACAATGTGTTTATTCACTTACCATGTTATGGTATTTGGGTAATTTTCTTCTTTTATATTATGAATAATTTAGCTGTCAACATTAGTGTACACATTTTTGTGTGTACCTGTGTTTTCAGCTTTCTTGGGCATATACCTATGAGTTGAGTTTGGGGATAATGTGATATTGCTATTGATAACATCTTGAAGGACTACCAACTTGATGGACTGTAAAATGACTGTATCATTCCATTCCAATTTTTCCACATCCATACCGACACTTATTATTGTCTGTCTTTTTGATTGTAGTAATTCTAGCGGTTTGTGTTTCCCCAATAGCCTGCAATGTTGAGCATTTTAACTTTTCAGCATCACATCATTTTACTGATTTTATTACTTCCTTCTCCTTGATAGATTTTATTCTAACATTTCTCCTTGCATCCGATCATACTCTTATCTGAACTGCCACCCTCTTCACTACCATTCTATTATCAACTCATCTGTGAAACTGGTTCTTTTAAAACACAAGTCAGTTCATGTTAATCCTTTACCCACAATGGTTATGCATATTATGAAAAGAAAAAGCTACATCTTACAATAGCCTACAAGGTCATTTACAAGACTATTTGTCCCCATTAACTCTATGTCTGTGTTTCTTGCACTATTTCTGTACCCAGTTAATTCCAACTTCTCTGACCTTTTTTTATATTTCTCAAAACTCTAAAATGTTTCCATCTTAAGTCCTTTGCTTCAGATTTTTCTTTTTTCTTTCCCTCAGATGTCCTCAAAAGATGACGACTAAAATTAATCATTGGTTTTCACAAACTGGAGGTCTTTGCAGTCTTTGTCGAATGCAGTTTCTGTGGAATGATAGAGAACAAAGACTGATTGGAGAAGCTGCAAAGAACATAAAGGAGAGGAACTGGAAATTGTAAGTATTAAAAACTCATTAGGTTGTGTTGTAAAAGAGAGCACAGAATTGGGTCAAGAAATGCAAGATTAATATGGTCAAAGAAGGCTTATTTATGGCTCCTAAATTGAGCACTTAAAAAAGTTTACAGATTAACACAAAAGTGTTACAAATGAGAAGATAAATATTTTAATATTTTAACTGAAAATGCTGAAAGTCTCAGTGGATATTTAGATTTTGTTTGTTTTATTCCACACAGCATTCTTTCTCTCTTTTCATGATAATATCATATGTTTTCATCTTTTGATGTCTAACTTACTAATAAAGCTATGAAAATATCTTTTTTCCATCTTAAGAAAAAACACTGACATTTTTTCTAATTCACTGTCTGAATTTTAATTCACAATATCATGTCCCTGCTGAGTCTTGGAGAAAGAAAGAAAGAAAAAGTTTTAAATGAAATTCTAAGAATCAGTAACAAGGCTATTGAAATCAATTTTTCCAAACACATAAAAGGGAAGCCATCAATATATTTTGCAACTCTTTCAGACTCCAGACTAATATTGATTTCTTTATTGATTTTCTTAATATTTTCTGGGGAGTATTATTGTAAAGTTATATATGCATACTAAGGTACTGGCATTTTAATAACTTTCTTTAGAGAAAGAAATGCATGGAAGTTTTCGTTAAAAAGAAATGCTAAATAATTGCATATCATCTTCAGTAGAAACAGATAACTCAATAGTTTGCTGCTTTTGTTTATTACATCTGACTTGTCTCTCGAGGGATAGTTTCCCAATGCCATTTTTTAAAAGGCAAGAATCTCCAGATTACTTGTCTCTTTACAACACTTTACAATGAGATCTTCCAGGCACATTCCCCTTCTATTGAAACTTAATCACAATGTACTAAAATTATCAACAAACTCATTCCATCAAGCAGCACCAAGCATTTTTGCAACAATTTTTTGTAGGGCTACTAGCAAAATGTTTAACAGGCCCATATAAGAATTGTTTTGAAGTGTGTTAGACTAAGAACAGAAAAATAGCAAGAAATTCTTTTCTCCACCATCTATTCTGTGATGTCTTCTCGAGCCTGAAGAAAATTAGTAAAGGCAAATAGAAAGTCAAGAAATAGACGGTCATGTTCTATTTCTAAAGAAATCTCCTTGGCACTAACATTTTTTCTAGCTCTTTTCTTAAAAAAAAAGAAAAAAAAGAAAAAAAAAATTCCTCATGCCATGGCTTCAAGATGATATAATACTAAGAACATTTGTGAACATAAAAAGAAAACAATAAGTCCTTTTCAAAGACCTACACATTGAATGTGATTAATTTATTATGTGATAATTTGTAATAAAAAATACTATTGAAGGTGGCATTTTAGTGAGCAAACACATAATGTTTAGGTAAAAATGACTTTTCCTCAAATATAAGAAACTTACTTTTAAAGAATGTCATTTTGATAGGAGTCAACATATATATGCTTATATAAAAACAAAATACCTTAATTAAATGAGAAAAATTATTGGGCCATTCACTGTTGATCTAAAATGAACACTTTAAAATGAACATCTTTAAATTATGACTTTCATGGAAAAAGTATAAAAATACATAATGAATGAATGCTAAAAAAAGCCTTATTTATGGATTCCTTTTAAATTTCAAATGAGATAATACTTGTAGATGATACAGTAAGGTATATCAAAAAGTAGTTCGTTAGTAATTTTAAAAATCATGAATACATTGTTTTCAAAGTAGCTAGAAATGCATAATTGTCACTTTTTCTTTAAAATAGAAAGCTGTCCTATTACTCCAGACAAGACAGAAAGTGCTAAGACGATAATCATTCTGGCTTCAGAGGTATCCTTCCTCATCAAATGTGAAGGTGAACATGACAACTTCACAATAGAAAAGAATAAAAGTCATCTCAAAAACAAAACCAAAGAATATAGCAATGAACTTCAGTTAGGGTCATTTCTACAAACCATCACTTAGAAAACAGACCTTAGTTTTATCTATTTTCATTAAAGAACACACTAAAATAATAATAACATTTTGTTTGACCAAGAGATCATAATTTCTATTATACATTCTCAGTTTTGAAAATAAATTATGAATAAATATAATTCATATTGCTGGGTGTTTTCTCTTTTATTCCTAATCTAGTCACAAAGAGAAAATACATTGTGCATATTACATTTTTTAAATGGTGAGAAATAGAAGTTTAGAAATAGCAGAGCTTTTGCATGTCTTAAAGATAGTGCCTATTTATCTCATTACTGTAATTCCTAGAACAGTATGCAAAGATTCTGTGAAGTGTTCGTTTCTAACTTTTAGTCAATATACATATGTATTTACCTATTTATACATTTAAATATTAATAATATTCAGTTCAGATTGAATATTCAAAAGATTGCTATATGATGATATGGTTTATATTTAAATACTAAATTAAAAGACTACTCACAGTATATAATAAATGAGAACCTATTAAATGTTATATTGCTGCTATAGAGAAAATAAATGATAGAATAGTACTGAACTTGTTCCAAACAATACTTATATAAATTATAATGATATGTTCTTTCATTTTCAATATTTAAAATCAGCTAATTACCAAACACTGAACATATAATTAGAATTACAGAGCAAACTGTAAATATGAAGATGTCAACAAATAAAAGTAAAGAGATCACTGTAAAAGCTTGGGACCTTGCGCGGTGGCTCATGCCTGTAATCCCAGCGCTTTGGAAGACTGAGGCAGGCAGATCGCTTGAGTCCAGGAGTTTGAAATCAGCCTAGGCAACATACTGACAAAAAAAAAAAACCAAGAAACAAGAAACAAAAATAGCCCAGTTTGGTGGCATACACCTGTAGTCTCAGGTACTCAGGAGCCTGAGGTGGGAGGATCACTTGAGCCCAGGAGGTCAAGGCTGCAGTGAGCCATGATTGTGCAACTGCACTCCAACCTGGGCAACAGAGCAAGATCCAGTCTCAAGATCCTGTCTCAAAATAAAACAAAACAAAACAAAATACTTGAAATTTTGAAAAAAGCATAAAGAATAATAAGAAATGAAAAAGGAGCCTGGCGCGGTGGCTCAAGCCTGTAATCCCAGCACTTTGGGAGGCCGAGACGGGCGGATCACAAGGTCAGGAGATCGAGACCATCCTGGCTAACACGGTGAAAACCCGTCTCTACTAAAATAAAAAAAACTAGCCGGGCGAGGTGGCGGGCGCCTGTAGTCCCAGCTACTCGGGAGGCTGAGGCAGGAGAATGGCGTAAACCCGGGAGGCGGAGCTTGCAGTCAGCTGAGATCTGGCCACTGCACTCCAGCCCGGGAGACAGAGCCAGACTCTGTCTCAAAAAAAAAAAAAGGATTAATATCTTCATCTTCAGTAGAGATACACTCTAAAATTAACCAATCATGACAGAGATGTATAAACAGAGTATTTAGTGATATTGAAGTGATTAACTGAAAGCCTGAAACAAAAGTAGGTAAAAGAAACTGCCTCTGGTGATGTGAATGAGTGTTTTAAAACAATAGGGTTTTAATTTTAAGCTGTCAGGTATTATTTTAACCATATGAAGGAGCTGATTTAATTAAATCATTAGCTTATATGATGAGGTTTATCTGTGTCCAGAAGAGTTCTTGGCACAAGTAGATCCTTAATTCGTATATGTTGAGCAAAATAATTCTGTAAAGTCATTATTACTTAATATTAGCAGTAGATTCTCATCCTGCCACAGTCACTCACTACCTGTGAGGTCCTAGATACGTTGCTGAAGTTCACGTTTAGGTACTGTCTGTGAGTGATTTTGTGCAACAGCAGAGTTGGATACTTGTGACTGGGGGGATTGGCTTACAAACTGTAAACTGTTTACTACTTACAGGACCAGAAAAAGTTTTCAATTAGAAAAAACCTATATATTGTTTATATTTTAAAAAGATTTCTGACCACTTCCCTAGAGAAGGGTAAAAATGCAACAAAGGAGAGATCATATCTCTCCAGGCATGTGGGAGTGGGTCAGCTGTGGGCCTGGCAGAGCTGTTCTAATGGAGAGGTGTTCGTCTGTCACAGATCTGGTTCAGACCTCAGGGTGAACTACAGAATCCCAGGCTATATGACATCCAAATTAGCACACTCTGATCTCCCTACAGTTAGAGCAAATTGTTAGATAATATAAAAATGTGGGTGCATAGAACCAGAGGAGTGGGGAAAACCCCACCTCACCAACCTGCAATTTCCAAGTGCCTCAGAGGTAAAGGTGCATTGTGAAGAATTTGATGGGTCTTTCCTGGTTCTGCAAGTTGGGGGTTTTAACCATTATCTGAGCTTAGAACCTGAAATACTTGGAACAGTAACTTGGAAGATGAGGTGGTCATTAATAAAGACTTGGGAGTGGGTAGTGTTTGGAAACAACCTTCTGATTTTGAAGAAGTTACATAGAAGCAATGAAAATAATGAGTAAAGTAAAAAGAAAATTAGTGTCAAGTGAGTAAATGGTAAGCTAATCCAAATATTGGAATAAAAACTAAGGCAGCCCTCCTTATTGGCAGAAACATACAGCATTTGTAAATTTTGGTGTAAAATAAATGTAAATGTGAGCTTGCAGATTATCTGCAGCTGGCAGGAAGTGGCTATAGTGACCACAACAAAGTTCTAGCTCTATGAGAAGTTAGATATAGAGATCTGTATTTAATGAGACTGGCAAAACAATAAAACCTTTATCTCAATTGGACTAATTGGAAAGTAATATCATACCAATTGTGCAACTGTGCTCATGATATAAAGCAAGGAATTACAAATTTTGAGGACATTAAATAGTAAAGATGTCTTCCAACAAACTAGCTTGTTGATTCTTGGCAGATGCATTACATAAAACATGTTACATAGTCTCCTAAGTGCATCATGATCATTGGGGAACTTAGAAGAGAATGATTTTTCAAATATATTTGCATTCTGAACATCAGCATATAAAACTTATAAAAAGAATAAAGTGTTTTATAAAGTGATCCAGGCCCCAACTAACTTCTCCAGTCTAATTATTCTCACTTATTTCTTTCTTTCCTCATTCTCTCCATCCAAATCAATTATGTTTCAGTTGTATCCTATTCCATTCTCTGCATCCTATCATGGCACATAGTAAGTACACTGAGGTGGCATGGTTAACTTACTTATTTCTGAGATCTTCTATCTTCTCTGGGTCCAGTATTATTGTGGTGATGCCACAGTAGGTGCTCAATAGTTGTTGGTTAATTATATAGATCAATTAATTAACCTACAAAAACAACAACAAAATTTAACCCCAAATCATCCCTTCATGTATTTACTCATTGCATATTCTACAATTTTACTGTGCTTTCTTGGGTTTTGAAACTAAAGGAGGAAGGAAGCCAACTGAAATCATACCTCTGTTTTATATGGAATTTGATAATTTCCAAATTGCTTAAATACAGATATTGTACTTGATCCTCATACCAGTCATAGAAGGAATTATCATCTTCTGTTTTAAAGATGTGGAAACTGGAAACCAGTGAGACCAAATGACTTGCCCAAGGTCATAGAACTGCAAAGTGCTAGCACTGGGACTTTTGCCAAGCTCCTTTGATTTTCTTCCAACATTCTTTCTATGTGTGGAAATATGCCAGCCTGAACTGAATACTGTGAGAGAAAATGCTTGTAGCTGGATAATTTGTATTTGTAATTTGAGATTCGCTTGTAGTTTAATAACATTGCATGATTGCTGGAGAGAAAGAACATGGTGAAGTAGGGAGGTCCTACAGGAGAAGGGCGGACTTAATAACTGTAATTCCAGGGGGCACAGTTCTTATGCTGAAACTCTCATTTCCCTGGATGATGACATTAGAAGTGTATTCAGCTGAGAAAGTGATGGACTTGGGAAACTTCTCTGAAGGGATACCTTGAGTTTTATTCACTTCATCACATAATTAATACCTCATTCTGAAATCAAGTAGGAAGTTTTTGAAATCAAGGCTGAAGTTGCTGAAACTTTGCAAAGTGGTCTGATTAGTGTTAATTCTGTTTCTGTTTGGTACATTATCTATTTATTTTCCCGTTTTTACAGTTCCCAGAAGGACAATTTTCTCTGTGAACAGAAGATGTTTACAGAAAATCTTATTTTTAAAAAGTCACAGATGTAGTTATGTGCAAGTGAAAATGTATCACACTATCATCTTTTGTCAACATGAAGACATAGGTCATTGTAAAAAAAAAAATAGGCAAGAGAATAAGGAACAGGCAAACAGAACCTGGAAGTGATCATCATAAAATTGTGTGAACATTTTGAATAGATTTTAAAACAGTGATAAAACAATGTGACATACAGGAACTCAGCAAGGCTGAGACTAAGGATATCCATATTCTGTTTCCAAAACTGTCGTTTTACTCTCTTCGTGACTCAAAGTACTTTGTCTTCATAATCTGTATTATGGCATTGATCAGCAAATGGGAAGCCAACTGGGTGTGTGTACAAAATTGAGACTAAGCTACTGTTGGAATAGGCTGAGTTGGAAAATTTGTGTGTGACATGATTCTGTTGCTCTGGAATTACATAATGAAGACATGTGTTGCAAGACATGATCAATGCTTGGAACTCATCTACTGTGCTTTTCAGACTCCTGGAGTCACTCCGCTTCTAATTACATCTAACAATATGAAGCAGACAAGCTATGAGCTGTCATCCATGGAGACAGGCCAGTGATCCTCCATAAAAAGGCAGGATATAATTGGAAAAGCCCAAGATCTGGGGACAGATAAACTGAGATTTAATTTCAGCTTGTTTCACTTATTGGTCCCTTCACCTCTGCTTAGCGACTAATTTTCCTGGAGACTTGGATTCCGCATCTGTAATAGCAATACTATAAACAGTAATCTTAATAAAGGTGACAATGTTAATATTTAACATAATTTGAACATCTACTATGTGCTAGACGTAGTTCTAATTTCTTGGCATGTTTTCCAATTTAATTGTACCATAACTCTTTGAGGCAAGTACTATGGTTATCACATTGAACAGTTGAGGAAATGGATGCAGGTAGCTTAAATAGATCATCTGAGTCACATCAATAGAAAGTGGTGGAGATAGGCTTCATACCCAAGTAATCACCCTCAAGTCGCTATGTGCTTAATTGGTACTCTATGCTGCGTTTTGTTAATACCTGTTTCTTTAACTGATAAATGAGTGTAATAAAAATCCTGCCTCTTTTGTAAATATCAAATGACTCAATAACTGTAAAGTATTTAAAACAAGTCCTAGTGCAGAGTAAGCTCTTATGAATGTTTTTAAATAAAATAAACAAATAAATTTTCCCAATTACAGAGCTAGTAGTTGGTGAAACACAAATTCTCACCCACTTAGTGTAAATCCAGAAAGCTCACTCTACAACTATAACAATCTTCCTATTGATGGTGCCTGTAATTAAAGCTGCCTTGCACAGATAAGTAAGATTATAATTCAATCTGTACTTGTTACATGAATAAGCTTATCATGTTGAATATCTGCTATATTCTAGGGATAATGCTTAGTCCTAAATTTTAACTCACTAAGATATCTATGTAAAGCCTTGGAATCCACACTTCTTTCAGATCAGTGGCTTAGCAATCCTTCTTTAAGAATGCATGTTTTATTTTAACTTGTCTTCCCAGAAGCATGGGAAATTAAGTCTGCAGACTGATAATCTACACTCTTGTGTGATCTGATAATGCATCACTGGGTTCTCACTGACTCTTTCATCAGCAACACAAGGGCAGATTAACTTTTGAAATAATTCCATCTCATTGCTGACACTCATTGAGCTAATTGTTAACTAACGCTTATTATCAAGGTTCAACCAGAGAAGCAGAACCAGTAGGAGATATACGGTATGATAATTGCAAGGAATTAGCTTACTTGATCATAGGAGCTCACTAGGCAATTTCTAAATCCACAGGGCAAGTCTTCTAGAAGGGCAGATCTTCGAGAAGGGTAGTCTAGAACTGCCAGGTACTGGCTAAAGCTGTGGACCACATATGTAATTTGTTTTTCTCTCATGTGATGCCTTTCACACGATTGAATCGGGCCCATGAAAATTATTTAGGATAATCTCCCTTACTTAAATTTAACTGATTATAAACTTTAATCAAATGATATAGTTAGGCTCTGTGTCCCCACCCAAATCTCATTTTGAATTGTAATACTCATAATCCTCATGTGTGGGGAGCAGGACCTTGTGGGAGGTGATTGGATCACTGGGATGGTTTCCCTCATGCTCTTCTCATGATAGTGAGTGAGTTCCCACAAGATCTGATGATTTTACAAGTATTTGACAGTTCCTTCTACACACTTATTCTCTCTTACCTGTCACCATGTAAGACATGCCTCTTACCCTTTCACCATGATTGTAAGATTCCTGAGGCCTTTACAGCCATGCAGAACTATGAGTCCATTATTCCTATGTAAATAACCCAGTCTCAGTATTTCCTTATGGCAATGTGAGAATAGACTAATACATCACATGTACAAAATACCTTCCAAGCAACGTCTGGATTAGTGTTTAATTAAATAATGGAGGACTATACCCCAGACACACTGGCACTTCTCAAAGAGCATCAAATCATGTCATCAATTTTTAACAAGAAATGCTAGCAACTTTTTTTCCATGTTGGACTTGTTTTCTGATCTCTTTAAATCAATCAGAAACTATTTTGTAGAGTTTTATATAGAGGCAGATCCAAATTTCTCATAAGCTTATATGATTTTACAGAATCTTCTTGACAAAGACAAATACATAATTACAAATAAACAATTAGGTAATAGGTTTCACAAAGAACTAATCTAATTGAGATGCCCAAATATTTATGGTACATTAACCGTACACTATATTTGTCCCTACCTTATATGTATCATACAATATATCATAATAAAATTATCTCAAGTTGTTAAGACTTTTTAGCATCTTGGTTCTATAACTCATCATTTTTGCTATTCTCTTAGCTTTATATTACCTGAAAATTTGTTAATAATTTCTACCATCTTGACCCAAATGCATGAAAAAATTATTAGGACCAAGCTAAGAGAAGAATTCTAGAGGAAAGTGCTAAAATATTTCTTCTCAAAAGATCCAAAATCAGCACTCTTTTTATGTGGTTATGCAAACACTTGTAAGTTCATTAGATTTTACTAAAATTCTGCAAATAGTTCACCAATTTTTTATGTGCATTTCTATTTTGTCAATATTTTAAACTCTGATTTGTTGTAGTGAAATTCATTGTGGATACTTGTGCTCTGCTAGAGTTATATCAAAAACCTAATTTACTCTCAAATTCCTTTTAGTTAGGTATTTCTCCCTCAGTTAAAGAAATAGAGCATAGGTATCTAGGTGGCAAATGCTGAAGTAAATTCATTTACATTTAGAACCCATGTCCACCACTTTCTAGTGATTTGACTATGACTTAAATATAAGTTTTTAAGTTGCTCATCTTTAAAGATCAGCAAGAACACATACCTAATAAGAAGGCTTACAATATTAAATATGAGCTATATGCAAAGTTATTAGCATATCACATATTAGGCAACTATTCAATAACTATTACTATCATTACTATATTGATGCCTATAGCTATTATTACTCTTTTATATACAATTAAAATGTATACACTAGAAATGTGAGAAAGAAAAATGCAAGAGTTTATAGTAAAAAGTGAATTTCCCCTCTTGAGAGATTATAGAAATGTGAAAATTAAATGTGAAAGAAGTAGCATTTCAACTAAGTATTTCAGGGACTCTGATCATAAAGAGGTGAAGAAATAGTCTAGACAGATGAAGTAGCATGAACGAATGTACAAATGAGAAAGTACACAACATGTATGTGAAATAATAAAAAGTATTTCTGAGATAAAATCATAAAATAACAAGGTAACAGTTTAAAGCTGAAATATTAAAAAAAAAATTGGGTAAAAAAGTTGAAGTTTGTCCTAGGATCCAGGGAAATGGTGAAAAACACAGAGGGATGTTACCGCATTGATATTTAAAATACTGATCTTATCAATAGTAAAATGGATTACTTAGGGGGCAATCTGATGGCAGCAAATGCAGTTTGAAAGCTTTTGAAAAGGTTCAAGAAAAATATTAGGCTTATACCAGGAAACAAAGATGGCATAACATACACAATGCCTCACTGAGCTATAGTTAAACTAGTCAAAATAGTGTCCTAGAAAATCAGCCCATTTAAAAAAATACATACACATTTGTCTAAAAATGTTTGTTTTATATCAATATGCTAATTATTTTAATATACATAATTAATGCTTTCAATAAATATCTTTGGAATCCTTTCTGGGATCCAAAACATCAAACGAATTAATCTGTATTTTGCAGAATGTACTTTTTCCACATCATATGCATTAAATCGTAGGATAATTATAAAATATCTAAAACATAATGAATACGTAAGTTGGGGAAAGTGATATGGAACACTCTGGAAGGTTGGCCTTTTACACTTAATTGCTAAAATTAAAGTATCTGTCAGTGGCAAAGTGTGTACTTTGGAGGGGAGTCACATTTTCACTAAATTCTGTGCTGATCATCCTTTTGTATATGAGACCTACTTTGTCTAGGATCACATTATTAGGTACACTAAAATTTCCTTTGTTTAAAATTCTATGAAAAATATTCTGTAAATGCTTTGAAGGGTAAGTATATATCAAAATGTTAGAATTTTCTAGTTGAAACAGTCTAACATTGATGCGAAGTATTGGAGTAATTCACAAAATGATGCTTTCCAGTTAATGAGTTTTATATTATTCTTCCCAGAAAACAAGTTAATTGTTTTTCACTAATCCTTCAAAAACAACAACAGCAAGAGGAATCAAAGCCATCATTCTTTCACGAATTTGAGGAGATGGCCTTGTAGTGATATAGAATGATAATTGATAGATTGGCAGGAAATATATAATTTTTATGTTGAAGAATGCAGAATTGTCATAGTCTCAGGTATATAACCCAACAAAATAATACAAAACAAAAGAAATACACAAACACCTTCCTGCAGTAGTTAAAAGACTGCAGTTGAACAAAGATCCTTTCATCTGAGCCTTTAAGCATAAAGGACTATGTCCTTACGAATGACTTTTTCCTTTTGGAAAAAGTTAAAGGTCAAGTAAGATAATGTCTATGTAGCTCAAGGAAAGGATTTGTTTTGTTTGTTCTGTTTGTTTGCATTTACAGGAATCACACACACACACATATAGGTGTTGCTATTGGCTTCTAAACAATTGCAACTTTAAAAATCTAATTTTCTTCAAGAAGTTGATGACAGTCACTCATTTTACATAACATGTGCTTTAAAAATTTTGAGATATATTTAGACACATTGAATTAGGCTGAAATGAACATTATGGACAGCTCTTTTGCAGCTAAAAGACCAGAAATGAGAAGCTTGAGGAAGATATGCAGAATGTAGGCCATCTCTTGTGGAAATAATTTTTGTTTGACAATCTATTTATTATTTATCACAAGAAGATAAGAAAGGACTTAAAATTCAACATTGCTAATGCTTTATCCAGTGGAAAAAGCACTAGATCCCAATTTAATGTGAACATTGGGGTGAAGAGTGAAGTTCTTTCTCAAACTATACTTGGTCTCTTGTTGCAGGAAGTCAGGGGCTCTGAATGGAGGGACTGGCTGGAGCCAAGGCAGAAAAACATAAATTGTGAAGATTTCATGGACATTTATACTTCCCAACATTAATACTTTTATAATTTCTTACACCTCTCTTTACTGCAGTCTCTGAACATAAACTGTGAAGATTTCATGGACATTTATCACTTCCCCAATCAATACTCTTGTAATTTCTTATGCCTGTCTTTAATATCTTAATCCTGTTATCTTCATAAGCTGAGAATGTATGTCACCTCAGGACCACTATTGCACAAATTGATTGTAGAACATGTGTGTTTGAACAATATGAAATCTGATTGTAAAACGTGTGTTCGAGCAATATGAAATCAGTGCACCCTGAAAAAGAACAAATAACAGCAATTTTCAGGGAACAAGGGAAGATAACCATAAGGTCTGACTGCCTGCAGGGTTGGGCAGAATAGAGCTATATTTTTCTTCTTGCAGAAAACAAGTAGGAGAAATATCGCTGAATCCTTTTCCCAGCAAGGAATAACCCTGGGGAAAGAATGCATTCCTGGGTGTAGGACTATAGACAGCTGCTCTGGGAGTGTCTGTCTTATGCAGTTGAGATTAGGACTGAAATACACCCTGGTCTCCTGCAGTATCTCAGGCTTACTAGGATTGGGAAATCCCAGCCTGGTAAATTCTAGTCAGACCAGTTGTCTGGTCTTGAACCCTGTCTCCTGTTAAGATGTTTATCAAGACAGTGTATGCAGAGCAGGACACAGACTCTCATCAGAAATTCTAATTTTGCCTTTGCCTTGTGATCTTTATGGCCTTTTGAAGCATGTGATCCTTGTGATCTACTCCCTGTTCATATACTCCTTCCCCTTTTAAAATCCATAATAAAAACTTGCTGATTTTGTGGCTTGGGGTCATTATCAAGGTCCTACCAATATGTGATGACACCCCCAGAGGCCCAGCTATAAAATTTCTCTCTTCGTACTCTTTCTCTTTATTTCTCATATCAGCCAACATTTAGGGAAAATAGAAAGAACCTACATTGAAATATTGGGGGCTGGTTCCCCTGATAGTCTCCAAAAACCAGAGAGGGTGACATCTGAAAATCTTCCTAGGGCCAGGAAATGTGGCTCATGTCTGTAATCCCATCACTTTAGGAGGCCAAGGCAGGTGGATCACCCAAAGTCAGGAGTTCAAGATTAGCCTGATCAACATGGAAAAACCCCATCTCTACTAAAAATACAAAATTAGCTGGGTGTGGTGGCACATGCCTATAATCCCAGCTACTCGGGAGGCTGAGGCAGGAGAATCGCTTGAACCCGGGAGGCAGAGGTTGTGGTGAGCCAAGATCGCACCATTGCACTCCAGCCTGGGCAACAAGAGCAAAACTCTGTCTTGAAAACAAAAGAAAGAAAGAAAGAAAGAAAGAAAGAAAGAAAGAAAGAAAGAAAGAAAGAAAGAAAGAGAGAAAGAAAGAGAAAGAAAGAAAGAAAGAAAGAAAGAAAGAAAGAAAGAAAGAAAGAAAGAAAGAAAGAAAGAAAGAAAGAAAGAAAGAAAAGAAAGAAAGGAGGAAGGGAGGGTGGGAGGGAGGGAGGAAGAAAAACAATCCTCCTAGGTGATTTTAATATGCAACATTTCTACCTCCATTACCAATAAAGGACTAATGTTAATGAATGTCACCTTCTGATGCTATAACCTAATCTGGTTTTATGTTATCCATAAACAAAAGAAAGATATGCATATCTTCAAACTGATTTCAAAGATACATCTTTATCAAAGTTAAGCATTAAATGAGTTTGTAGCTAAGAGATATTATATAAAATTATGGTTTTTATGTTTATCTATGGTTTTGTCACAGGTACAAAAACACTTTACAATACATGTGACATACAAAAAATTTTAGGCTACAATCTCAGATATACCAGACATATAACTCTTATTTTGTAATAATTCAACAATATCTGTTTTTGAGTTATCATTATGCTATGGCAATATTAAATTTCAGTTGATTAAGGTCTAAGTTTACTTCCCTGTAGTTGCAGTGAAGATCGTTTGCAGTGATATAATGACATAGTTTTCATGAGTTAATGGGTATCCATAATTATTGGTCTTCAGGTATCAAAACTAACATTCTTTGGATACATATCATTTTGTCTTGCTCTCAGTTATGAATCCATTCAGGGAACTTTGATATTGTTCCTTGTTGTTTTCAAGGGATATTAAAGTCTGATTCTCTCTACCATTTCTGAGCCACTTTCTGTATTGCTTCAGGGCTATGAAAAACTTGATAGAGTTATCTGTAAGGTACTTTGTCACTTTTGTGCTAGCCCAGAAAAAGACAAAGGCATTCTACTTCAAGACCATGACAGAGTGAGTGGAAACTCTGGGATACTGATTTAGGCAAACAGGCCATTTCTATATTGGACTAGTAAGGTACTATGAGGTACAATTCATATTCTAGGTTTGATGTGAGAAATGATGCACAAGCTTTTTCTGCTGTTGGATCCCTTAAACTATCTGAGATTTTTATTTTACCACTTCTACAATATATACATATTACTACCTTTCTTTTTATCAAACATTATTTTCTGGTATGAGTTTCAAAATTCAAAAGTCGAAATTTGACTTCTTTATATCTGTGGGCATTTTTACTTTAATATTTCTATTATAAAGCAAAGAATATCACAAGTTTTATGTGTTTAAATAGAAAGGTTGCTGATGAACTGGAAATACAAGGAAAAAAACATTAGCTAATTATCTTCAATTAAAACATTGCATTTATATATTGGCTCTAATGAAGACACAGAGCATGCCATTAAGTTATAGCTGGAATTTTGTAGACTCGTTTCCATTCCAAAATCAGGTTCTCCTGAATGAGTTTCTTTGGGAGTCACTGCTGCTTATTTGTAGATTGTGGCCTAAGATACCTTAAAATAAAACCTCAGAGATCAATCTACTTGCCAAGTAACTTCAATATATGTCAATGAACCAGCCTCCTAAGCAAAGGGTTAGCCTATATGCTTGTGTCTATACAAATAATGTAGAAACGAAACAATCTAGAACAAAAGCTGTCAGTGCTTCTTCATATCATATGGAGAAATAACAAAAGAAATAGGGATAATTGTCTTCCAACAAGCAAACTGAATCCTTGTAATGTTGACAGGTAAAAAAGAAGTCAATTTGTTGTCAAGAAAGGGATGTTTACTGATTTCTATACAAAAGTCATCAACCATTATATCAATCTATATATCAGTTTATACAAATACTGATCTATCACACATAAATTGATATTAATCCCATGAAAACTTAAAATTTGTGAACACAGTCCTCATATTAGGGAAATTTATGTCCTCTACTTTTTAGTTACATACTTTATGTCAAGGAAGCCATCCTTAATTTAGAAGTAAGAATGTTTGTTTTTGAAAATGTAAAGAAAGGTGTTTGTTCCTCCTCATAGTAGAGTGTGACAAATAATTTCTTCCAGGGAACTACAACATAGGCTTCTGTTAAATTTATAGAAGTTCTCAATTTTAGAATTGGAAACAGTACTTAAATATGATCTTCCCCTATATTCTCATTTTATTAAAAAACACACTCCAAACTTGTGACTTATCTAAGAAAAAATGTTTAAATACTCTTCCATTTAACACACGTTTATTAGAGTATTAGTGATATGCCATGTACTGTTTCAAACCCCAGAACAGACCCCAGGTCTCTTTACCATGGAGCTTGACACAGCTTTATGTGTGGAAAAGAGTTTAAAGAAAGAACCCAGTTGTCTTCAATTTGTCAATGTTAATTTTACAAAAGGGAAGGTATGTTTTAAAAATAGAGATCCGATCGAAGAGACACAAAAACTTGGGCTTAATGTCTTTCAATAACACAATCCTTGGAGAAAATTCCTCAGATGGAGTGGGGAAGGGGAGGAAAAAAAGGCTCAGGAAAATGTTAGCTTTCTTTGAGTGACACAGAAAAGAGAATTGAAAAGTATTGTTAATTGAAGGCATTGCTCAAGTGACAGAAAGTAAATGACCACTTCTTTTCCTTTCAGCATTTTTTCTACTCCAAAGATAGATTATGTCATGCAGCTGTTTGAAATATTAAGATCTAATTAGAAGTCTTATTTTAAAATTATTATGTAGATGAAATAAATATATTATATTTATTTGGGAAAAATGCTTCATGCGTCTTTGCTTACATACTGATGTACTGAGGGACTTAAGCATGGAAATGTTTTCCACAGAGAATGTAGAAAAGAAAGTCACAAAAGAATGACTTCATTTTCTTGTGTTATTTCTCTTTTGTTAATCCAAATTAACATTGATGTAAAAGTAGATTATTTTAGAAATTATAAAAATAAAATTTAAATATATAGTTAAAATTGCTCATAATTCTATCAACTGATGAGCCACATTAATATTATATTCTACAATAAATAGTAGCAATATTTTTCTATATGCATTTATCTTTTAAAGTCACTGAGCTCATACCATTGATATATTTGCAATACTTTTCATATTATTTTATGTCCGCATTTTGTTGTTATTATATAATTTCCCACAGCATGATTTTAATTCTGAATTACATTCCATTATGTTTATTTGACAAGTTTTATTTAATCTATTCCCTATAGTTTCATTTTCAGGTTACAGTAAGCTTTTATATTTTATTTATATTTTTAAGGAAAAAAATCATTGAGATGATTTTAAAAGCACAACATCATAACTTTTTTTAGTCTTCAAGGCAAACCATTTTCCATTTAACTGTTTGATTCCTTAATTTTTTTTTACTATCAGTTTAAAAAGTATCAGTTATTCATTACTAAAAATCATGATACCATCTCCTCCTTCTTAAAATTAGTGGCAACTTATTGGAGGATTTTTTCAAGAAAGTACTTTTTTTTTTTTTTTTTAGTTTGGAAGCAGAGATATACTTGGGCTTTATCCTTTGCTTCTAACTAATAACTCTCAAGAATTATCTAGAACATTTGCACTTCACGAAAACAGTTCTCTATGATGACCTTAGAGTATGTATATGGAAATTTATGGCAATCCTTTTTAATGCACTTGGAATATTAGAGATTTTGTTCATTCAAAATACATTAAATTTAATAACTTATAATACCTTACACATTACAAAATACTTACATTTTTATTTGTAAAGGGACAAGGATTGTACCAAAAATGAATTCTGAACCAATCACCTGAAAAAATACCTGTCCAGTGAAGCAGAGTTCATTTTATAAACGAGAATGGAAAACACATCAATCATGAGATGTCAGGAAGAGTAGAAGGAGAAACAAGGGAAAGAGAAGAAAGAAAACTGGAGACCTTTAAAGTCAGCTCTGTGTTATTTTCTCCAAGTTCTTCATGTGAAAACATGTAAATCATTATGCAAACTTCTGGGGAGAGTACGTTTAAAGGGTGGGATTTGCTGACTGTTTCATATTAAAATAATGAATGCTTTGGTTTGAATTTAAACTCCAGAACTATTTTTAAATGAAAAATATTACCTCTATAATTATACTCTTCTGTTTACCAAATATATATATATATATATATATAGAGAGAGAGAGAGAGAGAGAGAGAGAGAAAGAGAGAGAGAGAGAGAGAGATAAATTATTTTATTTCCAAGCTTAGAAGTTTATATTTGTTAAATATTTAGAAATAGTTATTTATGGGAATCAAAAGACATTTGAATATATTATAGAAATAAGAGGAGAAAAGAATTAGTTCTAGAAATTTAGATGTGAGAGATGCCTAATGATAAATTCTTTTGGTACGCAGAAAATTAAACCAACTTTATATAATTGCCTGACAAATTTACTTATTGAGAATTAAGCTTGAGGATTAACAAATATGAAATAGATTACTTAAAGCAAAGAAGCTCAGTATTTAATCCAGTAAATGTATTTCAGTCCATGGAAATGTATTTTAGTTCAGGCGTCTTTTGGTCTGTTTTATTTAATTCTTTTATCTTACATTTGGCCTTCATTTTGTGTAGAAGGACAAATGGCTGTAATTTTCCAACCAATACTGGTGTCTTTCAGACAAAATGTCATTCAAGTGTCCTGTTTAAACTACTGGATATTTAACATCTTATTCTAATTAGGGGATCAGAGTAAATCCGAGTTGCTACAAATCTCCAGGTGGTTTATTTTGCCAAGAAATATAATGTTCTGTCTGCATTTTAAAGTCATTTTATTCTTTACAAATGCAGTGTACAAATGTATCAAGGTAATCTATTGTCTGACCTTATGAGAAGTAATAGAGGCCCACAATATATTTAGTTACAAATGTTTGATGTTTTAGTATTTCAATATCCAGTCTAATTTCTACTTCTAATATTATCTGAATAATAAGATATTTAAAGTACCCAAACTATAAGGGAGAGTCAGTGATAAAACTCAGTTTTCAGTATGCTAATGAAAGTCTTATTTATTAAGTACATTGTGCTGGATGGATCGCATGGTGTAAGATGCAGGTTGTGTACACATGATGCTGTGAAATATGTGTGTTTGATTTTTTTTTTCCTCAACATAAAATCAGTGTCTAAAAGGAAGCAAGGATGATAATGATGTTCTCAGCACACAAAACAACCTTTCACTCTGCCCAGCAGCCTTTGACTCTGCCATGCACTCTGTGCAAGACTGAAGAGTATATGATGAAAGAAGTTACGCAGAAGTAAGGACACATTGTGTGAAAAGGAGTCATTATCTACAATGGAATAAATAAAAAAAAGGCCACTAAAAGATGCAGCCACCTCAACAACACTTTTGTGGGAAAATTTTAGCTTCAGTAATTGAAAACTTCATGCAGAAGGAGAGATATTTGAGCTTAGGAAGTGGAAACTTCCAAACCATGAAAACAAAGGAAAAGCAGCTTTCAGATGAGATGTGCTATTATTGTCAAGGCATAGATATTGACTAAAATTATAAAGTAAGAATCAATGCTTAAACGGTGATGCTAAGTAATATTCTTGAATATTTTAATAAAATGAATGTCTTCTAAACTTCTGGTCCCAGAATGTAAGATGAACATGTATGGGGTACAGAATTCTCCTTTAACTCTAATAATTATGTTTCTGCATTAATAGCCTGTGGTCTTATTTTCCATTACTACATACATCCACAGTTCATTATTAGTTTCTAGGCATGTATGAAAGAATAAAGAGATGCAATTTTCATTTGACTAATATCTATTAAAGGCAACAACCCAGAATTCACTTTTATTTTCTTTATACAAATGCTTGATTTTAAAATGGCAAAATATAAATATAGAAATAGATCAAACAGAAAAAAAAGAGCCCAAAATAGAGCCACCTAAATATAGTCAATTGATATTTAATACTGGACATAGGCAATACAATGGAGAAAACATGGTCTTTCAAAAGTGGTGCTAGAACAACTGTATATTTTCATGCAGAAACAATGAATCTGGACACAGACCTTACACTCATCACCAAAACTAAGGCAAAATGTATCACAGATCTAAATGTAAAATGCAAAACTATAAAATCCTAGAGGATAACAACAGAAAACATGTAGAGACTCTTGGGTTTGATAAGGACTTTTAGATACAACACCAATGGCACAATCTGTGAAAGAATTGATAAACTGGAATACACTAAAATTTAAAAAATTCTCTTCTGTGAAAGACAATGTTAAGAGAATGAAAAGACAAACCAGAGACTGGGAGAGAATAGTCGCTAAGAACATGCCTGATAATGGATTGTTATCCAAATTAATAAAGAACTTTTATAACTCAACCATAAGAAAACAAACAACTTATTTTATAATGGGTCAAAGCTATCTTGCCAAAGAAGACACACAAATGACAAATAGATTAAAAGATGTTACACATAGCATGTGGCACCAGGGGAATTCAAATTAACACAACAATAAGGTATCACTACACATCTTAATGATCCCACCTAATGAATAGCCAAAACCTAGAACATTGACAACACCAAATGCTGGTGAGAATTTGGATCAAAAGAACTCTCATTTACTTCTGATGGAAATGCAAAATGGTACAACCTTGAAAACAGGTTGGCAGTTTGTCCAGAGCCCTGAGGCCCGGAATTAGCCGACCTCTGTTGCTTGATCTCTGCAAAGCGGAGACAAGATTGCACATTTCCGGGTTCTTCATTACAAACCTTTCCCGCGCAGGCCTAAACCTTTCCCGCGGCCTAAACCTTTCCCGCCCNATCTTACATTTGGCCTTCATTTTTGTGTAGAAGGACAAATGGCTGTAATTTTTCCAACCAATACTGGTGTCTTTCAGACAAAAATGTCATTCAAGTGTCCTGTTTAAACTACTGGATATTTAACATCTTATTCTAATTAGGGGATCAGAGTAAATCCGAGTTGCTACAAATCTCCAGGTGGTTTATTTTGCCAAGAAATATAATGTTCTGTCTGCATTTTAAAGTCATTTTATTCTTTACAAATGCAGTGTACAAATGTATCAAGGTAATCTATTGTCTGACCTTATGAGAAGTAATAGAGGCCCACAATATATTTAGTTACAAATGTTTGATGTTTTAGTATTTCAATATCCAGTCTAATTTCTACTTCTAATATTATCTGAATAATAAGATATTTAAAGTACCCAAACTATAAGGGAGAGTCAGTGATAAAACTCAGTTTTCAGTATGCTAATGAAAGTCTTATTTATTAAGTACATTGTGCTGGATGGATCGCATGGTGTAAGATGCAGGTTGTGTACACATGATGCTGTGAAATATGTGTGTTTGATTTTTTTTTTCCTCAACATAAAATCAGTGTCTAAAAGGAAGCAAGGATGATAATGATGTTCTCAGCACACAAAACAACCTTTCACTCTGCCCAGCAGCCTTTGACTCTGCCATGCACTCTGTGCAAGACTGAAGAGTATATGATGAAAGAAGTTACGCAGAAGTAAGGACACATTGTGTGAAAAAGGAGTCATTATCTACAATGGAATAAATAAAAAAAAGGCCACTAAAAGATGCAGCCACCTCAACAACACTTTTGTGGGAAAATTTTAGCTTCAGTAATTGAAAACTTCATGCAGAAGGAGAGATATTTGAGCTTAGGAAGTGGAAACTTCCAAACCATGAAAACAAAGGAAAAGCAGCTTTCAGATGAGATGTGCTATTATTGTCAAGGCATAGATATTGACTAAAATTATAAAGTAAGAATCAATGCTTAAACGGTGATGCTAAGTAATATTCTTGAATATTTTAATAAAATGAATGTCTTCTAAACTTCTGGTCCCAGAATGTAAGATGAACATGTATGGGGTACAGAATTCTCCTTTAACTCTAATAATTATGTTTCTGCATTAATAGCCTGTGGTCTTATTTTCCATTACTACATACATCCACAGTTCATTATTAGTTTCTAGGCATGTATGAAAGAATAAAGAGATGCAATTTTCATTTGACTAATATCTATTAAAGGCAACAACCCAGAATTCACTTTTATTTTCTTTATACAAATGCTTGATTTTAAAAATGGCAAAAATATAAATATAGAAATAGATCAAACAGAAAAAAAAGAGCCCAAAAATAGAGCCACCTAAATATAGTCAATTGATATTTAATACTGGACATAGGCAATACAATGGAGAAAACATGGTCTTTCAAAAAGTGGTGCTAGAACAACTGTATATTTTCATGCAGAAACAATGAATCTGGACACAGACCTTACACTCATCACCAAAACTAAGGCAAAATGTATCACAGATCTAAATGTAAAATGCAAAACTATAAAAATCCTAGAGGATAACAACAGAAAACATGTAGAGACTCTTGGGTTTGATAAGGACTTTTTAGATACAACACCAATGGCACAATCTGTGAAAGAATTGATAAACTGGAATACACTAAAATTTAAAAAATTCTCTTCTGTGAAAGACAATGTTAAGAGAATGAAAAGACAAACCAGAGACTGGGAGAGAATAGTCGCTAAGAACATGCCTGATAATGGATTGTTATCCAAATTAATAAAGAACTTTTATAACTCAACCATAAGAAAACAAACAACTTATTTTATAATGGGTCAAAGCTATCTTGCCAAAGAAGACACACAAATGACAAATAGATTAAAAGATGTTACACATAGCATGTGGCACCAGGGGAATTCAAATTAACACAACAATAAGGTATCACTACACATCTTAATGATCCCACCTAATGAATAGCCAAAACCTAGAACATTGACAACACCAAATGCTGGTGAGAATTTGGATCAAAAAGAACTCTCATTTACTTCTGATGGAAATGCAAAATGGTACAACCTTGAAAAACAGGTTGGCAGTTTGTCCAGAGCCCTGAGGCCCGGAATTAGCCGACCTCTGTTGCTTGATCTCTGCAAAGCGGAGACAAGATTGCACATTTCCGGGTTCTTCATTACAAACCTTTCCCGCGCAGGCCTAAACCTTTCCCGCGGCCTAAACCTTTCCCGCCCGCGCCTAAACCTTTCCCGCGCGCGCGCAAACCTTTCCCGGGCGCGCAAACTTTTTCGTGCCCAGGAAGATATGCAGCCTACAGCGCATGCGCAATTGTAATTTGAGAAAACCCGGCTCACGGCACGGCCCTGGCCCAACCTCTTCCCCTGCCAGCCTATATAAGGCATTGCACCGCCACCGTTAAACGAGACTTGATCAGGCTATTTGTCTTGTCTCCATTTCTCGTGTTTTCTTGTCTCCTCCATTCCCACTCCCCCTTCCAGGGCCCGTTCGACCGTCCTGCGGGTTGGGACAGCAGTTGCTTACCAAACTAAACATACTCTTTACCATACAGCCCAGCAATCACGCTCCTTGGTATTTACCCAAAGGAGTTGAAACATTATGTCCACAAAAAACCTGCACACAGAAATTTCCAGTAGCTTTATTCATAATTTCCAATACTTAGAAGCAGCCAAGAAATCCTTCCATAGGTAAATGAATAAATACACTATGGTACATCCAGATGATGGACTATTACTCAGGACCAAAAGTGAAACGAGCTATGAAGCATGGAATCACATAAAGGAAACTTAAATGCACTTAGTGAAAGATGCCAATCTAAAAGGGATATATAATGTATGATTGCAACTACATAATGTTCTGTAAAAGGTAAAATTATAGAGACCATAAAAAGATTAGTGGCTGCCAGCAGTTAGCAGGAAGAAAAGAATAGGCCGAACACAGATGATTCATTTTGGGCAGTGAAACTACTTGATACGATACTGCAATAGTGAATATATGTCATGTAGGTTTGTCCAAACCCATAAAGCATATGATACCAAGACTGAACTCCAATATAAACTATGGACTTTGGGTAATAACAATGGTTCAGTGTTGTTTCCTGTATGGTAGCAAACGTACCATTCTTTGGGAGATATTAATAATGGGGGAGGCTATAAATATGTGGGGGCCCACAGGAAATATATGGGAATGCTGTACCTATCATCCAATTTGCTGAGAACCTAAGCTGCTACTAGGTTTAGTTTACCTGTTTGTAATCATTTTATTTGTTTGTTGAACTACTGGGAGCTTACTTGTGTAAAGATTACATTTCTGTACTCTAGTCTCTTTTGGTTATATATCAGTAAAATTGAGGTGCAGAATGATTTGAAACATTATGTTGCTTCTCTGATAATTAAAATTTCTTTTTCAATTTCTACCTAATGTAGCTTTTATTTTCTTAAGCGTAGGCACTGTACATAAAATAAGTACCAGCTAACTTTAGTAATCCTCAATTCACACTGAAATACTCCCTGGGTATCTGTGTACAAGAAAGAGAAATTAAATTTTCAAAGTAAAATAGTAAAAAAGAAATATTGCATTTAAGACACTTAATGAATTTATATAACATAGTTCCCTTATAATTGTTATATTATATTTACTGGATCTGAGACTTTGTACTATTAAAACTAAAATTACTGAATTTGTTCTCCTTATTCACAGACATGATGTAACCATAACCATAAAAATATGTTTCTATGATTATATTTATTTACCTCATTCCTAGTATATTAACATTAACCAGAACTCATTTTTAAAACAATACTATATCAGTAATTGAAACGATTTTAACACTGGCAGGCAATGTGTCAAGATACATGGTGCATTAGTCTGTTTTCACACTTCTTTAAAGATACTACCTGAGACTGGAAAATTTACAAACAAAGAGGTTTAATTCACTCACAGCTCCACATGGCTGAGGTGGGGGGTACTCAGGAAACTTACAATCATGGCAGAAGGTGAAAGGGAAGCAAGGCACGTCTTTACAAGGCAGTGAGAGAGAGATAGAGCAAGGAAGTGCCACACTTAAAATCTTCAGAACTCACGAGAACTCCCTCATTATCACGAGAACAGCATGAGGGAAAATGCCTCCATGATCCAGTCACCTCTTACCAGGTCCCTCCCTTAACATGTGGGGATTACAATTCAAGATGAGATGTGGGTGGGGACACAGAGCCAAACCAATCATTCTGTCCCTTTCCCCTCCTGAATCGCATGTCCTTCTCACATTTCAAAACACAATCATGTCTTCCCAACAGTCCCCCAAAGTCTTAACTCATGCAAACATTAATGCAAAAGTCCAAGTACAAATTCTCGTCTGAGACAAGGGAAGTCCCTTCCACCTGTGAGTCTGTAAAATTAAAAGCAAGTTAGTTATTTCCTAGATACAATGGGGATACAGTTATTGTGTAAAGATTCTCATTCCAAATGGGAGAAATTGGCCAAAACAAAAGGGCCACAGGCCTTCTGCAAGATTGAAACCTGGCCAGGCAGTCATTAAATCTTAAAGCTCCAAAATCTCTTTTGACTCCATGTCTCACATGCAGGAAAATGCTAATGCAAGGGGTGGGCTCCCACAGTGTTGGGCAGCTCTGCTTCTGTAGCTTTGCAGAGTACAGCACTTGTGGGTGCTTTCTCGGACTGGCATGCACTGCCTATGGCTTTTCCAGGCATATAGTTCCAACCCCACATTTCCCTTTTGCACTTCCTTAGCAGAGGTTCTCCATGAGGGTTCTGCCCCTGCAGTAGACTTCTGCCTGGACATTTCCATACATTCTCTGAAATCTAGGCAGAGGCTCTCAAACCTCAACTCTTGCCTTCTGCACTCCTGCAGACCTAACACCACGTGGAATTCACCAACGCTTGTTGCTGGCACCCTCTGAATTCACAGCCCAAGTTGTACCTTGGATACTTTTAGACATGGCTGGAACTGGAATGGCTGGGACACAGGGCACCAAGTCCCAAGGCTGCACAGAGCAATGGACCCCTGGCCCTGCCTCATGAAACCATTTTTCCCTCCTAGGCCTCTGGGCCTGTGATGGAAGGGGCTGGCATGAAGGTTTCTGGCATGCTTTGGAGACATTTTCCCCATTGTTTTGGTGATTAACTTTCAGGTCCTCATTAATTATGCAAATTTCTGCAGCTGTGTTGAATGCCTCTCCAGAAAATGGATTTTTCTTTTGAACCACATTGTTGGGCTGCAAATCTTCCAAACTTTTATGCTCTGCTTTTAAACATGAGTTCCAATTTCAAACCATCTGTTTGTGAATGCATATAAGTGAACACTTTGAGAATAAGCAAGGTCACTTCTTGAATGCTTTTTTGCTTAGAAACTTCTTCCACCAGATATCCTAAATCATCTCTCTCAAGTTTGAAGTTCCACAGATCTCTAGGACAGGGGCAAAATTCTGCCAGTCTCTTTGCTAAAGCATAGCATGAATTAGCATGAGCAACCTTTACTGCAGTTCCCAAAAAGTTCCTTACCTCCATTTGAAACCACCTCAGCCTGGACTTCATTGTCCATATCTCTATCAGCATTTTGATCAAAATGATTCAACAAACCTGTAGGAAGTTTCAAACTTTCTCACACCTTCCTTTGTTCCTCTGAGCCCTCCAAACTGTTCCAAACTCTGCCTGTTCCAACATCACTTCCACATTTTCAGATTAACTTTGTAGCAGTACCCAAGTCTGCTGGTACCAATTCTCTGTATTAGTCTGTTTTCACATTACTATAAACATACTACCTGAGACTGGGTAATTTATAAACAGAAGAGTGTTAATAGCATAGTTCCAGATGGCTTGGAAGGCCTCAGCAAACTTACATTCATGGTAGAAAGTGAAGGGGAAACAAGGCACATGTTCACAAGGCAGAAGGAGAGAGAGTGAAAGATTGAGGAAATGCCATATTTAAAGCCATCAGCTCTCATGAGAATCCCCTCACTATCAAGAGAACAGCATGATCTAATGATCCAATCACTTCCCACCAGGTCCCCCCCTTGACATGTGGGGATTACAATTCAAGATGAGATTTGGTTGGGGACATGAAGCCAAACCATATCATCTGGTGAATAATTATTCACAAGAATCATACTCTCTATTCAATTTTAATTTATTTTGTTTGACTTAGTAGTATACAAATAATTGAACAATTAGTATGTTCTCTTTGCATTTCTGGGCCTTTACTAACTCTATCAACATATCCCTTTGTTAAAGATATTCTCCTTTGTATTATGCCAAAGTTACTAGTTGTTTTTTTAATAAAATTTAAAAATCTACAGAGAACAATTTCAAGAACTATACTTTAAGTATACTGGTAAGAAAATGAAATTCAATTATTACATCTCAGATAATTCAACTTTTGACTAGACAATAATTTAAAACCAATTTTACTTAGAGTTGCAAAATTAATACCAAAATTCCTGTATACTCTTCAACTATCTCTCCCTAATGTTAACCTTTATGTATCCATAATATAATTACTAAAACCAGAACATTTACATTGCTTTAATACTAAGACCTTGTTCAAATTTCAACATTTTTCATATTAATGTCCTTTTATTTTTTATTCCAGGACCCTATTCAGAAGTCCACATTTCATTTAGTTTTTATTTCTCCTTAGATTCCAGTAATTGCTAACATTTCCTTATTATCTTTCTTTCAAAACCTTGACACTCTTCTAGAGTACTGATCTACTATTTGATAGAATTTCCTTTAATTTGGGTTTTTCCAATGTTTTCTCATGACCAGAATAAATTTACGCATCTTGGGATGAATACCACAGAAATGGCAGTATGTCCTTTGTAGTGTGCCATGTCAAGGTGTTTGTGATGTTGATATTTCTTATCATTGGTAAAGTTAATCTTGATAGTTAGATTATGGTGCTGTCCACTGTAAAGTCATTATCTTTCTCTCAGTAGTTAAATAATATCTTGGAGTAAGTTTTTTGAGAATATACAATACTATTTCTCCTCAAACTTTGCTAACTACTTTTCGCATCCCTCAGTAGATCATGCCAGCAACATTCCTTGCTATGTTTGCTTAAAGCCATCGTTCTACAGTTAATAATTGGGAATTGTTCTGTAAAAAAAGACCTGTTCTTTATTCTCTATTTACTTGTTTGATTATTATTTTTAACAGTGTGCAAACATGAATATTTATTCTCTGGGTTGATTTTAATGTCCGAATTGCTCCAGTTCTGCCACTGGGGACATCTTCAGGTTAGTACCTGTATTCTTTCAACAAAACCTCATCTTTTTAAGAACTTTTTTACCTTCTAACTCCAGATTTATCTAGTATTGCCTCTACCCAACCCTGGAAAGCAGCACTTCTCTAAGAATTCCTGATTCCTTTTAATTGAAGAATGGTGTTTCCAAAACAAGATCTTGCAATATGTGCCTCATTGCTGCTAGATTTCAATGCTCCTAGAAGCTCTCAGTAGACAGGGATAGGAGATTATGTATGTAAACTAACCTGTACAATACTCACATCTATATTTCTTTTTCTACCTCTCTGTGTATATATGCATTATAAAATTTAAGATACAGGTCATATATATGTGTGTATATACATAGGTATTTATATAGGCATGTGGGTATGTGTTTATATTGTTAAATTTGGGTGCAATCCAACACAATGGGGTTTATTTTATCCTTACTCTTTTCTTGAGCATGATACGTACAGTTCTAATTTACCTACAGTATATTTATTCATGTTTGTTCAATGCTAGTATACATATAAAATAGCTTCAGGATTGCTAAAGGCTATCACTGGAAGAAATACGTTTACTAAATAGAATACAACATTTATGCATAATTCTTTCTGTCTTTAGCCTTGGAGTATCCAATCAAAATACTGTTTCCCAAAGTTACTTAGGTAGCTGCTTTCTCCTTAATCAACTTCAGTGGTGATGCTATTATGTGTAGTCTTGTTAACTTCATTTGTTAGTGTGTGAATTCCACTTTGGCTTTCCTCCATTCCTTGATAAGATTTTAATAGTTTATTTTGAGGGGTTGTGAAGGGTATGAAAACATTATTGTATTTCCAAGAATCCGAGCTACAAAACAGTTCTACTCAGATAAATATTACTGTTTCTTCACTTCTGCTGCTCCATTCTCATTCTTCTGTTCTTAACACCACTTTGACACACTTTCGCTGTAGGTAACCAGTTAGAACACACATATGTGTATTCTTATATCCCCTCTTCTTACTGTGAATAAGGGAAACATAACATAGGTATTTAAGTCCTTGGCTTTTTTATGTGGTGCTATATACTAGATATCATCCCACTCTCAACTGGCAGATATCCTCCTGTTTCATTTTTCATAGGTTCATAGAGCTCCGTTATGTGGCTATACCATAGTATTCTCAACCACTGTCCTGTGTACTTAGCGATACTTAGATTGCTTACAACATTTTAAAATTGCTGCTATACTGAATAATCTTATTAATATACACTTTCAAATAACTGCAGTTATCTCTTCAGGGCAGTCTTCTACTTGTAATCATGTAAGTGTGTAAGTAGTATTGTTAAAACATTGTCAAATATCTGCACAGAAGTTCTATGCTAATTTACATTACCAACAACAGTCTGTCAGAGTTATGTGCCTATTTCTCAATGAAACGTGTTCTTTCCTTATGTCATTTGCATTCTTTTTTCTTCTATCTTTACGCTATAAACATTCTCTTGGTTGATGTCTTGCCCTTTTTCAATAATCCTACGAAATCTTCATCCAAGTCAATTCTTGCTATAGTGCTTTTTTCACCCAAAAAGTTGAGTAATTATTTTCTTTATTTCTGAAGTAATCTTGTCTTATCCCTTCATTGCTTTTCAGAGTTCAATCAATTTTTAATTGTTTTCCAGTTTTATTGTGTATTTCTGTTCTTTCTTTTTGAAATTCTTACTTAAGATTTTATATATCTTCAAATACTTGTTTGAATATATTTAATATTGTTTAGAGTATAGAGTTACAGTTTTTCTTCTGTTTCATTCCTATTTTTCAAGGAGAAATTTTCTCCAGTTGATTTGGGAAATTTTGTTTCCTGACTTACTGCAATAGTTGTCCACAGACTTTTCCTTCGCTTATTTTATAGTATTGGGGCATTTTCCAGATTTTTGTTCATGACATTCCCCTTTGCTTATCTATCAAAGTTCAGGTATATAACAAGATGCTTTGTTTTTATGCTTTTTCAATAGTGACATCGTTGTGAGTCCCATGATTTTGCAGTTTTCTTCCATTTTTTAGGCCTCTAAAATTTTCACTTTTACTTCTCTTTTCCTGTTCATCATGCAATTGTCAGTATGTACTTCTGTCTTCTTTATTATTGCTTTTTGTTCCCTTAAGAAGCTACATCTTTAGAAGTTTGACCATTTAAATCATGCCCGCTTATTTAAACCAAATGTGTCCCTGTATATAGTATTTGTGGCTCTTTATACGGTATCTGGCCCATGGCGTTATTCCCAGTTTGAAAACCCTGCTCCACAGTTTGTGCTTTTGTCTTTTCAATTATTGACATTGTATTTTCAGATTTATGATGAATTTAATCTTTTTTGACACTTTTTCTACCTCGTCTTAATCAGTCCCTTTCACTGACGCTCACCCGTGGATTTCCATATGTACTTTTTCTTGTGTGAGTTTGTCCCCACATTCACTACAAAGCCTTGTTGTGCGGTGGCAGTTAGATGGTGGCTTATAAAACCATAGTGAGAGTTCTTTTCTTTTACTCACAGTTATTTTTTTTCAATGTTAGCATTCTTTTGTTTCAAGAAATGAAAATAGTGTGGTTCTTCACAGAATTGTCATAAAGATGAAGTAATCTCATATCTTTTAGTAAGAAAATTGGGAGAAATTGATTATTATAGATGAGCTAATTTTTCCTTCACTTAGTCTTAAGCTCACATTTTTTCAAGTGATTACGTACTAAAATTGTATAGATAATTTGGATGCTTCCCTACCTTCCCATCTTGACCCCAATAAAAATTTAAATGCCACTGAACTACAACAACCTATCAACACATTTTATTACTTTTTCTTGACACTTACAATAGTTTGCAAGCAATTATTTGGGCTTCAAGTAAAATAATGATTGTAATCCATCATCTCTCACTTCAATAATTGTTGAATCTGCATAGAAGATTGTATCATATGCACATTAATTGTTTCTAAGTACAAAAAGCTTATAATTCAGTAAGTAGAAATATTCCAAATTCTTAACAATAGATCTTTATGCATTCTGTACTTCAAAAAAAATTGAATGATTAATTATTGAGATTTCCCCTTATGTAACTTTCAAATTATTCCTAGGATAATTGCTCAATAGAGCAAAAGTGCAACCTATTATTTTTATTTTGTAGTTTCTTCCTTCCACAAACTTCCTCAGATGCTGTGAATGACAATTACACTTCTTTCTTTGAACTCTAAATCAATATAATTACCTTACCAGCAACTCTGCTCTTGTAAGTTCTTGCCTTTCTGTGATGTTCTCACTCATATCAGGAGCTGTTGCAAAGGCTATGAATGTCCACCAGTGGTCAATATGTCCTAGGTTTGTTGGATTCTGCCATGCTTTGCTTTACAATTCAGTGTGTATAGGTGTTTAAGTTGTATTTAATGGCATGTGAGTAAAATTACTAGCTCTACTTCGAGACCTGATCTTTAGAAACAATCCTTTCCTCAGCTGTTAATGCAATGGATTCAAACAACATAGTGGGAAAAATGTGGGTTTCTGAATGGCTTCATGCAACAATGCAGGCTCACCACAAGGCATGCTCATACTTATAAGCTTTATAGTGAAAACTTTTGAAATTTTAACTGTAGTAGCAGTAACCTTATGCTAGGTAATTCAGGAGCAATTATCATCTTGGCCTGAGATTTATTACACTTCTACATTGCCTGTATTACGAACATCACCTCTAACATTGTAATAAACCATGCAAAAATTATTTTCGAATGGATATTTTTCTCTACCAATGTAGTTACTAGTGTTAATGTTCTATTTTTATTGAAATTAAAGTTCATTTTTTTTCTATGAGATACAAAGGCCCACGCATTTCAACCAGATGCAAAACACTC
Source organism: Rhinopithecus bieti (assembly GCF_001698545.2). Classification (NCBI taxonomy): domain Eukaryota; kingdom Metazoa; phylum Chordata; class Mammalia; order Primates; family Cercopithecidae; genus Rhinopithecus; species Rhinopithecus bieti. Next base: position 175,946 of record NW_016804554.1, on the reverse strand, counting down.
TAGATGGCAATATTCCCATCAGAGTGCTCTATTGTTTTGAGTGAAGTTTTGCTGGACCTGTATTATTATAATTGAATTATTGTACTTCTGTTCCCAGCCCCCTCTTGTTTTTTTCATGTTGAGTCTAATAAACATCTTACATTCTAAACTTTATATCAGTGTATGTTTCTGGAGTACCCAACTCACCACATTTGGCCGTATGTCATTATTCTTAATAACCAAATAGGTTTAAAAAAGTGAGATATTCTAACCTTGAAGACATTATAATTTATTTTAGGTCTTCAAAGTTAATTTACACTTCGCTTCACAGTTTCCTTCATCAAGAAACCTGAAACAATATCCTGGGACTGAGGCAGAGAATACCACAAAACATCTGTCTATGGTATACTCCAAATTATTTCTCTTTGATGTAGACACAATGAGGCACCACCCAGGTCCTTGCCTAAGAAAGATTTATTTCCATTTGTAGGAGTGCAGTCACCAGAAATCCTCCAGGTATCAGGAGTTGCCTCAGGTTCACAGAGTTGCCTTGCTCAAGGGCATGCCCTCCTTTAAGAGGCCAGAATCTTGTTGATGAACTAAATGAGATATAAAGGCCCGCGCATTTCAACCAGATGCAAAACACTCTAGATGGCAATATTCCCATCAGAGCGCTCTATTGTTTTGAGTGAAGTTTTGCTGGACTTATATTATTATAATTGAATTATTGTACTTCTTTTTCCAGCCCCCTCTTGTTTTTTACCTATTGAGTCTAATAAACATCTTACATTCTAAACTTTATATCAGTGTATGTTTACAGAGTGCCGAACTCACCACATTTGGCCATATGTCATTATCCTTAATAACCAAACAGGTTTAAAAAAGTCTCTCCTGCAATGTAAGCTTCATTGAACTCTTCTGTGTTGTCCCAAATTGTCTGAGGAAAGAATGCTTCCTAGGTCCTACATTTAATATCTATTGTGATATTTGCTAAAACAATCTCAATTAATTGTATAACTGAACAAAGCATGCCAATTAAATATACAAAAAAAAAAAAAACAAATACAAAATAGAAGAGTAGCTAGACTGGTTAAGGAAATAACAAAAAAAAAAAAAAAAAAAAAAAAAAAAAAAAAAAAAAAA
>NW_016804554.1:169331-172356 GCF_001698545.2 Rhinopithecus bieti | reverse complement strand
GGACAGTAGAAAATCAGTGGAAACAAGCAGCATTGGCATGAGCTGTGGATAGCATTTGTGGCTCTTTATATGGTATCTGGTCCATTCAATTATTCTTAATTTGAAACCCCTCCTCCATAGTTTGTGCTTTTGTCTTTTCAGTCACTGGCACTGTATTTTCAGATTTATGATGAATTTAATCTTTTCTGATGCTTTTCCTACCTAGTTTTCCTCAGTCCCTTTCACTGACAGTTGTATTGTGATAGCTGGATTGCAATGCTGTATAAAACAACAAAGTAACATTTGGTCCAAAAAAAAAAATCTTGCAAAACATCATTTTGTGAGCATCCCTACCATCCAAAATGGCACCTTTTTTTTTTTTTTAACATTTCACTAAAATGAAACCTGCTTTCCTCCCAATACTCCCAAACAAAACACAATAAAAAACAAAAGCCAGTAACATCATGGCAAATGAATAAAGAAACCAATGAAGAAATATATTTAAAACAAATCAAACAACAAGCAAATAAACCCTCTTATGTTCTATTGTCATAACAATTATACCATGTCCCTGGGGCCTCAATCAATATGGAGACTGAATGTCCCTGGAAGCATTGCATTTGTACCTGCTACTCTTGTTCGACAATGGTACTTGAAGGATCATTTGTCGCAGGCACCGGGAATAACAACCAGAGTGCAACAACAATATTAAGGCAATATATCCTGTAGCGCTCAGCAGCTGAACTGATAATAATTGGTTAAGTAAACCAGAAGCTAAATCAAAAAGGATGAAAACAAGCCAAAATGGCATGTGAAAATAGAATGTCTTGAGACAGCAAAGTGCAGACCAAATGTTAGTTTGGGGTTACATTTTACGGAACATGGAGTATTCACTGCTATTTCCCACTATTTAGAAAGTAAACTAAAGGCATGTATTTGAAACAAATATCTAGGATATGTAATAGTAGTTAAGTATTATCTTGATAAGGATTTTGATTCAGAGACACAAATATAACATTAAAATATTCTATCTGCAAGTTAGATGTTACATACACCACTAGTTTTTTTTCTGAAAATTATCTCATTATCATACAAATTTCAAAGTTTGAAGATTAAATAGCTACATTAAAAGTCAGAGTTTTGTTTCCAAAAAAAAAAAAATTGTTGACAGAGTAAAAGATGCTAGACATGCTTGATGAAATGGATATGACTGTTCTATGATCAATTGAAACAATTACTGCCACAATTGTTGATATTTTCTAAAATAGCATTTTAGCAGAACCGAATTTAGCTCATTTAATTGAAATATAGAAACTTTCTTCTATGTTATACAATATCCAGCTGAGGAAAATGATGCCCAGAGATTTCATGTTTTCTAAGTGAAAATTAGGGAGCAGCAGAGTTTGCAACAGTATATGTATGTTGTCTAGCTTTCAAGGCCAGCTGTCTCCCATCCAATTTTCTGTAGACACAAATTCACTTACTGAACAACTATTATATTCCTCATAAAATCAAAATATTGGTAAGTCTCTGTCAAATTAGTAGTACCTTGTATCAGAAGCTAAATGAAAGAAAAAGGAGCCTCTCATCACAGTATAGAGCCAGAAATGAAGACGACTTCTGTTTTCCTGTTAAGTGTTACAAGTAAAAATCAGTATAAAACGGAAGTGAAAAGTACTAAGGCTTCCAATAAAATCTATTTATTGTCCAGAATTGACCACATATCCATACACCCAAACCCTCTATGACAAAATCTGTGAAAACAGAGTTTGCAATGGAATTATGGGACAGATACCTGAGTCTTTGTCTCATATCTGAACTCTCTTTTGATCCTATCATCAGGCTGCAAATATCTACTATATATTATAAATCTTAATTACCCAGCCATAAAATGTTATTGCACAAAATAATTTAGCAAATTTAAATATTTACTCAGTTTTAAGCAGATTTCAATAGATCATTTAAGTTACATTCAATCTAATTAAGAAGTCGTATGAATTGTATATTTTACATAGTAGATTATGTAATCTGTAATACAACATGTAAAATACAGGTTAAATTCAACGATGAAAATAAATTAGGTTCAAAGTACTTTCAAGATGCTCTACAAATGTCACTTTTAAAAATAGCCAATGTGTGAAGCCAGTTATTCATGAAGCTCAAATACTTCACTATTCCACCACAATTGAATAAAATGAGCAAGTCTGGTTTTGCTAGAAATATTTCAAAATGGCATACCTCCATTACTAAATCAGTCAATCCTGACTGATTTAGTAATGGAGGTAAGAGTAATTGGTGTACTTTGAAAATCACCAGTTTAACTAAGCTTAACCACATGTTACTTTTTGCAAAATTGAATGAATTAAGCTCTTTTGTATTTTTTAATTTTTTAAAATGTATTTCAGACTCAAACCTTAGTTTTGCCTGTCTTTTATCTTAAATTCTGATATTTTATACCCATTTTCAGCAAACATTTAAACACATGTGAAGTGCTCCTAATTCAGCTCTTCAAACTTTGTTGTTATGTAAATATTTCTTTTTGGGGGGGGGCTGTAATTGTATGATCAAATGATCATATGGGAACTGTCATGTTTTGCATAACTCATTTTTGTCCCACCATTCATTGGTCCAAAAATGGCAACATTTTCACCCTACATTAGTACAGATGACTTGTTTAAGGTCTGGTAGTATATTATTCAGAGTTTTCCAGAGAAACAGAACCAATAAGACGTGTATTACAGAGGGAGATTGAATGATTTATTTTAAGGAATTGCCTCATGCAATTATGGAGGCTAGCAACTCTGATGTCTGCAAAGTAGTTCAGCAGGTTGGAGACCCAGGGAGGAGCTGATGCTGTTCAAGCCTGAAGGCTGTCCTCTGACAGAATTCTTTATTTTCTAGGGTAGATCAGTCTTCGTTCTATTAAAACCTTTAACTGGTTGAATGAAGCTCACTCACATTGTGGAGGGCAATCTATTTTGCTCAGTCTCCTGATTTAAATGTTAATCTCATTAAAAAAAAAAAAAAAAAAAAAAAAAAAAAAAAA
>NW_016804554.1:157305-169027 GCF_001698545.2 Rhinopithecus bieti | reverse complement strand
AAAAAAAAAAAAAAAAAAAAAAACCACCCTCAAAGGAACATTAAGAATGTCTAACCCAATATTTGAGTACCACAGTCCAGTCATGTTGGCACATGAAATTAACCGTAGAAACACCTTTGTCAATCTGGACTAGTCAGATCTCTAGTCCTGGAACTTAGGTGCAGGAAAATCTCAATTCATCTCAGATGTCCAAGATAAGAGAGGTTGTACTTCTTTGGTTGTATGAATAAGTTATTCTGAGATTTGAAAAACTGATATGCCCAAATTAGTAAAAATGAACAACTGGAAAAGTCCCCACTTCCAATTATTCATGAAGCTCAAATGTTTCACTACTATGCCACAATTGAATTAAATGAGCAAATAAATGTTTTTGTTACAAATGTTTCAATTTGGCATTCCTGACTGATTTACTAATGGAGGTAAGAGTAATTGATTGAGAGGAAGAATAAATGAAGAAAGTCAAAGGTCTTCTGGTATAGTATGTACTTACAGAAAAACAAGCAAAAGAATTAAGCCACTAACACATTACCAATTTTTTACCTCTTTGTTATGTAAAGTACACATCTGGCTTTCCATTTGAATAAATAAGCTTTCTTTGCTCTGTAGTATCATTTTATTTCTAAAAGAACTGGGGTACAAGAAGATGCAAAAAGAGCTGTTCTTATTGTTGGTCCTTAATTCATGAAGAAATGTAAGCACAGAAAATCAATATTGAGAACTTGTGATTTTCCTCCCTAATTTTCCTGATGTCAATGTTATTGCTGTCACTTATGAAGTTTCTACTCCCTTTACCAACAGAAATCTAACATGGCTAAACTTCTGTAATAGTGTTTCTTAATCAAACTCTCTGAATTACTATGTTCTGAATCTGATTGATCAAACTATATGAATAAGGCAAAGATGCTGATAGTTTAATGAAGCATTTCTCAAAGTTTCTTTTAAATGGAACCCATTTGAAAGAACATATTCTGTTACTAACCATGAATGATTTAAGCTATTTTTATTAAAATGTTAACCTTATTTAGGCTAGGCACGGTGACTCATGCCTGCAATCCCCACACTTTGGAAGACCAAGGTGGGTGGATCACTTGAGGTCAGGAGTCCCAAACCAGCCTGGCCAACATGGTGAAACCCCATCTCTACTAAAAATACAAAAAATTAGCCGGGGATGGTGACAGGCAGCTGTAATCCCAGCTACTTGGGAGGCTGAGGCAGGAGAATCGCTTGAACCCAGGAGGCAGAGATTGCAGTGAGCCAAGATTGTGTCACTGTACTTCAGCCTGGGTGACAGAGCGAGACTCCATCTCGAACAACAACAACAATGACGACAAGTTAACCTTATTTAAATTTAAATTATTATATAATTATTAATTCATTATGCTTATAAATGTTATACAACCATAATGATAAAAATAGAAAACAAACACAAATAAAACTATAAAGCCAATGAAGTTTAAATAAAAAATAAACTAATGGGATGTACAATGTTTAATGAGGAATTTTAGTCACATCATGGCTGTGACACTTGATATTGCTTGCTAAGACACAAGCGATATGGTTCGGTAATCTCACAGTTCTTCAAACTAGAGGTCACAGATCAAGGTGCTAATAGGGTTGATTCCTTCTGAGGGCTTCAAAGAATACTCTACTCTAGGACTCTTCTGCAGCTTCCGAGAGTTCATGGCAATCCTTAGTGATCACTGGCTTATAGATCTCTGCCTTCGTCTTCACATGGTGTTTTCCTGTGTCTGTGTCTCTTTGTGCAAATGTCTGCTTTTTATGAGGATACCAGTTGTTACATTGATTTAGGGCTCACCTTAATGACTTTATCTTAATTAATTGTAGCTTTAATGACTTTGTTTCCAGGTAAGATCACATTTCCAGGGTACTGGGTTATGTCTTCAACATGGATGTTGAGGAGGAGAATACAACTCAACTTATTACTATATATCTCTACAAGGTTGCACCAGGTGAATAAATTCTCCCCTACTTTATATGAACTTCTCTGAAACCTTCACTCATATATTATGTCATGAAATTTTTTCTCATTTTATTTTTTTCAACTTTATGTTAACACCTCTTTGTATAATTTGTCACCTAGTCACTGAAACCATCAGGTAGCCAAGAAGTATAAAGTTACTATCCACGTCTAGAATATGCTTAAGCATATTTTAAACATACCATGTTTAAAAGATGATAAAACTTTTTTTAAAAACAGAAAATTTATTGTTGAAGCTCATGCATAAACTCTAGGTTGAGAAATACTGGTTTAATGTGTGTAGCAGATGACTTGTGGTCCCGCCCAAGTCTCCTTGGCACTCACAGTTTGACAGGTTCTTACTGCAAACACCTGTGACTCTCTGTCTGAAGGCATTCTTTGGCTATTACATTTTTCTCAGTCTGTGGGCAGGGGTCAAGGCAAAAGTGCAAACAATTTAAAGCCCCCATGAGTAGTATAAAACCAGTTGATGGATGGAGTTGATGAATGGGGATCACACTTTGGGTGGAATAACTAGGAAGCATATCCCAGTGGGATTGGATCTCAGTTACTCACAGTGTTAAGTTGCTCATTCATGCACCTGTTTTGACTTCCTTTCTTTTTCTGTCTCGTATTCCTGTGCTCCTACCAGCACTTCTTGGGATGACCTACCAAACAAAGTGCTTGTACCCTATTCTCATTTCAGGTTATGCTTCTGTGGGAAATCAGCATAAAATAATATGCTAGCTATAGCTAGAAGCACACATTGTAATAAAGGATACTCTTGAGCTAGCTCAGCTAAAGAAATGATTTTGCTTTAGGAAAGCTACACCAAATGAGTAAAAGATCTGTAAATTCCAATTATAAACTATTTTTCAAATCTAGTCTTTCTCTCATTCCCATGATCCTACTTTTAGAATTTCAACATCTCTCACAGGCTCAAGGAATATCATTCTGACTCCAGTCTTCTCTTTTTAATACATATCCCAAAATGACACTGCATCCAGCTCTATTAAAGGCCCCATTTCCTAGCACACTTTGACGTACAATCTTTGCTCTAGTAGCAAGCATGACAACAACAAATGCACTGGAAGCTCCTCCGAAATAATTGATCCTTTCATGTCTCTCTGCCCCATTTGTGCTTTTTCTGCTGCCTGTAATTTTCCAGGGCAATGTCTGCCAATTTCCAGACAAAGGACGCCTCCCTTATTTTCTGTCATCTATCTATCATGCCCATTACACATAGCTAGGATTCTGATTTACTGCTGATAAAATTTTATGACTTGCCGTTATTATCACATATCAAAATATTATAAATATTTTCATTTTTTAATCTGCCATATATTAAACACCTTGAGGAAAATAATATTCATCTCCATGTTTCCTATGCCAGATTGATAGGGAGTCATTAAAATATTTAGTAAATGATGAGGCATTGTTGTAACTTGTTGTAATGTTCAAGATTCCATGTTTATCCTGAAATTTTGGTCAATATGTGAAAATATCTCACTGAAGATATTCTGACAAAATATTAGGGTGAGTAGCCAAGTAAAAATGCATCTTTATCTCTCAAACTTCAATTATACACTTTTTCTGCTGTACTGTTTGACACAGTCTCCTTGAAACCAATTCAAAACTGACTTTTGACACGTTTTCCCTTGTTGAATGGCAAACAATCACATTATAGGTTCCTAGAGATGGAGAAGTATACTCTGGTTACTTCAGAGTAGTGAAAGTTAATTGCTTGTATTCCAGGATAATTAAGAAGAAGAGAAAGCTATCTTAGCAGTTTTACCACCAACCCTTGGGAAGAAATAAATATTTTTCACTTTGTTGGCAATGCGGTAGCTAACTCAATACTTTTCCGTTTGCATTTTCATTCTAGTCAGGTTAATGTGAATCCCCGTTCTTTGCCTGTTTCTTAAATATCAATATTTTCTGATGATCTTCCTCATTTAGTTTCCCATCTTTATTTATCATTTCCATACTAGCTCATCCATGATTTGCTTTAGTTTCAGGTATATATAAGTAGCACAGATATGTCTCTGAACCATATGCATGGCTCCGGGTGCGTATTTTATTTTTAAAATATACTTTAACATAATTTAATGTGGAAAACATCCCGTATTTCAGCCATTCTAACAAAATTATTATACATGTTTGAAAGATCCCTTTCATTTTTTAACATATGCTTATACATATTATATAGGTTTAAGTAATGATGTATTTACAATTTAGAGATTGATGTTTACTTGATAATGTATCATACTTATTTGCTATTTTAAAAACTTCACAAATTATAACAGCATGATATACCATTTAGAAAATCAGTATAATATAATTTACCATTCCTTTATTGTTGGGTGTATTGGCTGTCCTCAAAAGGTTCATGCAATATTTCAGGGATCATTTGCATAGTTAGATTTTCTGTCTGGCTTTTATTTTTGCAGATTAAAATAATCTCATAATCAAGACTGAAATAAAGAATGAGTACAATCAAAATGCATGGTTCAATAGCTTTGATAAATATTCCAAAAAATATTTCATAAAATTATTAAGGCATATACCTTCTGTTGTCATTTTTATCTCACCATGCATTCATGTATAAAATTACTTTAACTTATGAAAAGAAATAAAATTGTGTTAGTATTTTCAATTACATTTATTTGAATCATTTTAACAAGTTAAAGATTTTTTCATTATCTGTTTAGCAGATAACTCTCTGTTTTTGCACCATTCTTTCATGTACATTACTTTTATTTCTTGGCAGACTTATAGTGTTAATTCAATTTTAAATGTGTTTTCTTAGAAGTACTTTAATCCATATTGGTTGGAGTTGTTTAATCCCTCACATAATTATGATTATATTATGTATACCTCTGTTTTCTTTTTATATGTTGACATGAGTAAATGCACATTATTATAAAGCACTCAGAAATATTATTTTAATTGTTGGCCACGTATCTTGTCATGCAAATAAAACATAATTTACCTATCAGTTGTTCAATTGTTATCCACTAAAATTATTTTTTGCTTTTCCTAAGACAAACTGTATGGTGAGAAATACATGTATGCAGATAGCCTTTCTAATATTTTTAGATTACTTTCTTCAGAGAGAGACTAACATTTGTGCACTGTGTACACTGATTGGCTCATAATAGTGTTCCAAAACATATATTAAATAAATACATGTTTGAATTGAATATCCAGAATATATAAGGTAATTTTCATTGTCTACCCCTATTAGATCATGCCTAGGGTACTGATCACAATTCTTGATCATATCTTAAGAGGTAGATAGATCAACAAACTTTGATAAGTAGGTCAACAAACTTTGATTCCTCCTTCTTTTAGGATACTGAAAAGATTTTAATTTGAGTATATTAGTTCAATTTCAAAATTAGTCCTAGAAATATAATGTTGTGGAAAGACACATTAAAATCTGTTTTGGAACACTTTGCAGCTTGTCTGAAGAGCAATTCATTCTATGTAGTTCTGTGGGCTTTTGCTCATCATGTAGTCATTCCATATTAGTCTTGCCACCAATTCAAATCCATAATGTTGTTAATTTTGTTAATGATTCATCTCCCCCATTGCTATGAACTGAATAATTGTGCCCCTCAAAATGCATAGTTTGAAACTCTAATTTCCAGTATTTGGAAGTATTGGGAAGTAATTAGGTAATGGGTTTAAAAACCTTTCTGACAGGGATTAATATCCTTAGAGAGTCAAAGAAATGATCTCTCTCTCTGCTGCAGGAATATATAGCCAGAAAGCCTCCACCCACAAATCAGGAAAAAGCCCCTCACCAGGAAATGTATGGGTCAGCACCTTGACCTTAGACTTCCCTGCCTTCAGAACTATGAGACATAAATGTCTGTTATTTAAGTCACCCAGTCTATGATGCATATTGTAGCAGCCAGAACTAAGACACCCATGCTGTTATATTTGTGGGAAAAAAAAAATTATACCAAGATTAGTCCTTTTCATTTAATGTTTTGAAATGCCATCTCATTGTTACTTATCTTTTCATGCCATTGACATCATTTTATATTCCGACTCTCTTTTGTAAAAGAATGGTTAGTTCTTATGCCATTTGTGTCCTCTATGCATTCAATGAGGAAGGCCTCAATTTATTTCTGTGACTATTAAGTACAGATCCCTGCTCCCATGTCATGTCACCACCTGAAGTATTTATAGGTAGGTCATCAAGAATCCATGAAACAGCAACTTTTATAAGAAATATTTCAATAAACTGCAAATCCACTGAATTCTACCTTCATAACTGTCACGATGTTTTGTCTTATTCATAATTTTTTGAAAGCACGCATTGTTTTGCTTAAATTTTATTTCATCCGATTATACATAATAGCATAAGAAGAAACCTCACATTTATTTTGAAATTAATCTCTCTCTTATTGAAATTCACAGGTCTAAACATTAACAATAATCATAAATAATCATAAATACATAAAAACAATAAAACAACAATAATTACAACAAAAATCATAACAAATAGCTATAAAATAGCTATATAGCTATCTGTATCCACTAGTCTATGATTTTAAAATATTGCTAGACTCCCATGATAAACTAAATCTTACACTCCCTCACCATTTCACCGCGTGTTAATTTGAGTCCTAAGTGCAGGGATGAAGGATGGGTGAGAAAGAGAGTGAAAGGTATTTACTATTTACATCAATTCTTTGGGGAGGATGTAGATGCAGTTTCCTTGGCATGACACCCTCCTTCATGCATATGTATTACTCTATCATATTGACAAATAGAAACATATGTTCCTCTAACATTAACTAAAGTATTGCATAATATTAAAGGACCATATCACCACAGATGTTAGGAAAAAGTCACCTGAATATTACACAGCTTCTAGAATTCTACCAACTTTTGTGTGAGCCTATTGTACCTGGGGAATCACAGCCATATTCAGAATACAGTTTATAATTTGTCTTCTTTAAAAATTGAGAACACCACCTGTTTTCATTCTGCTCAGGAAAAAAAAAAAAAAGAGGTTTGATAGGATTAGGAAACACATCCAGTCTTTGTTTTAGCAGGCTCATTTTGAAAATTGAGGTCATGGATGATGGCTTCCTGAGTGGGGCAGCAAAAGCAATGGTAATGGGGAAACATTAAAAAGATTCAGATGTGCGGTTCTAAGAGGCATTCACAAATGTGTGAGCGCATTGACATGCTTGATTATGCAAAAGCTGAGCTGTGCAAATCATAATAATAAGCTTTCTCATTAGATTTCCTGCATTTTCTGCTTCTTGATCAGCCAGAAATATGGCCAAGTGTTCCCATTCTTTTCGAATTTCCAATTTACACTTGTTTTAACTACTCAGAGAAAAATAAGGAAAATAGAGCAGTGAAATGAGATTTTAATTAAAGGGGAAAGATGTTAAAATTTCATAAAACTAAAAGATGTGTGCACTTTGGTTATAGTTAGCCTGAAAACAAAATTTTACTTGGCACTCACAGAAGTTAAATCAGTTTATAAGTCAATAACTAAGTAAAATAATGTAGTGCAATTATTTTAAAAGCAAACCTAAATGTGATAATTTTGGAAGTCTAATTGAATCTTTTATTTCACAAAGACAGGTTTTATTCAAAGAATCAAGGTCATCAAGAGCATAATAACTAAAGAGAATTAGTTGAAAGAAACAGCAAGACTAAACACATTTTTCAGTTTTAACATATGTCCAGATATTCAAAATCATTTTACAATTTCTCAATGGTAGACTACCATTTTGAGCTGAAATGACTAAATATAGTTACTTATACAAAACTAAAATAAAATGAGGAGCTCATTCAACATGACTAATCTTTTACTTTTGATGCATCAGTGTCTTGTAGACCAAAAATACATTAGAATAATTTTGTACAACAATTTTTGGGTTTGTTAGGCTTCTCAATTTAATCAATGACCAGGAGAAGCCACAAAGATTCTCAATCTAAGTTTCATGCTTGACATTGCATAATTTAGCAAATCAAAATATTTGCACCTGTGGTAGATAAAAGCAGAATATTTTTTTCCTTTTATGTATTTGGAGGTACATGCTAGTTTGCCTGATTCACATAAAATATTTAAAATTATGCTTCATATATTATTTATGTTAATGCTACCATGAAAGAGAATCTAAATAAGAGAGAGGGGTAGGAAGTAACTTAAAGATCCATTTTGAACCTCAAAATTTGATGTTATAGAGGCAACAGCCTCCAGACATATCAGGCTCAAGAAAATGGATATTTAAAGCCTCATCTTCACTGCTTCATTAATGATCAAGAACAAACACATACCATTAGGAAATGGACACTCCAGTGTCCAAAATCTGACTGGTGTCTAGAGTTTACTTCCAATTATCTCCTATGACCTGCTTCTGTACCCCAAGTTTGATCACTACAGTCACTCACATATTTCAAACATCAGTTGTGCGTCTATTTAGAATATTAACAACACTCAGTTATTTTTAAGACTCTCTAAGCCCATGGTGTCATCTAGTTTGTATTCTCCATGCCTTAAATATGTATTAGACTTTCCTATATCTTACACATTTCACTCCCTGAATTTCGTTGTTCATTACCCGAACTCTTACAACGTGCTGATGTGGAAATCATATAGGAGTCCACTCAGAAAAAGATCACACAGGAAAGATCACACTCAGGAAAAGATCCCCTGTCCCTTTCCTCTCTCTCTGTCCCCCTCCTTCCTCTCTCCCTGCCCCTCTTCCCTCTCTTACTGCCCCCCTCCTCCCTCTCTCACTATCCTCCTCCTCCCTCTCTCCCTCTCCCCTTCCTCCCTCCTCTCTCCCTGCTCCCTCTTCCCTCCCCTGTCCCCTTCCTCCCTCTTCTCTTCCTGTCCCCTTATTTCCTCTCTCCCTGCTCCCTCCTCCCTCTCTCCCTGTCCCTCTCTTCCCTCTCTCCCTGTCTGCCTCCTCCCTTTCTCCCTGTTCCTTAGATTGAAACAGTATAAAATGTAGAAAACCTCCCATACCTTGAAAGCTCACTTCAACTGCTTTCTGCCCAACTCAATATTTTAAAGATGTTTTGATAATACACACAAGTTTAAGAAACTCCAAGAAGCCTCAGAAAACCCCTTAGGGATTACCTTGGTTCATGGGCCTCAAAATAAGAAATTAAGTTTTCAATGGCATAGCCATTACAAGTTTTATCTTAAAGTCGTTGAAGAATACATTAAAACATTATAAAAAGAAGTATAAAAAATCAATTTGTTTTTTAGATAGAGTCTCACTCTGTCACCCAGGTTGGAGTGCAGAGGCCTGATCTTGGCTTGCTGCAACCTCTGGCTCCCAGATTCAAGCAATTCTCATGCCTCTGCTACCGAAGTAGTTGGTCACACAGCCCTTCCATGAGAGCAAAATATCTCAACACTAAAATCCCCACACCACCCAGTTTTCTTTCACAATGACCTTAATTTTACACCCTAAAGTATAAAGGTTGGTGGTCTCACTCCTTAACAGTCAGGTACATGGTTAACATAAACTTTTCCAAGCAGCTTATATCTCAGCTTCAGAGGAGTTTGCTTTGCTTTCCACAAGGGGCTACTTTCCTCCATCTGTGCTCCAGACTACACAGAACATTTTTAGGACCACTAGATTTATTAGGCCTTCATCACTTCAACTCTTCTTCACCTTGCCATCCTCCTACCTGACATGCATTTATTATTAATCCTTCTCTATGACCTTCAACTTGCTCCTTTTTTTGACTTCATTATTAAGCATTCACTAAGAGAATCCAATCAAAATGCCCATAAGGGCCTGACATATAGCTTCAATGGACACAAATAACCATTTATATGATTAAGATTTTAAGAACTTAGACCTGAGCACTTTTGAACACCTCACTACATTAATAACCCAAATTGTGATTTTTGTCAATAGAAGGAGGAAAAAGGAAATTAAATTTGGTTATTATTTCAATAACTATAAGTAATATGCAATTTATAGCTACATATCTAGCATTATGTAGAGAAAAACATCCTATAGGTATGGAGGGACAACTCTAATCAGCAAAACAGATAATGAAGAATATTTGCATTATACTAGGAGATATCTGCCCTAACCATTCCTCACTAGGAACCTGCCTTTCTTTCCCCTGGAAGGTCAGCATCCTGATATTGTTCCTCATTCATCCGTATGACCAGATACACTCATCAGTTCATTTCTCTAGCAATATTCTACAAGTTATTTTCTCATCTTATGTGATTTGCTAAGATTTCACTCATTTTATGTGTGAATTTATTTTCATAGACTGTTTAAGATATACAATCCTTTAAGCCAAACTTGTGGCTTAATGAGGAGGTACTTTCCCCAAAATTGACCATTTATTTTTTCTTTCTCACAAGACTTACTCTGCCTAAAACTATATGCACCATAAAGTGATATACTCCTTTTCTGGCTTGTTTTGCCCTCTATTACATACTTAAGGCTGAATATAGAACTAGCAAATATAAGAGTATTTTTAGATCAAGTTGGAAAATTACTAAATAAATACTAGTGTCTCGAATCCTGCCATGAGTACTACTTTCTGTGCAAAAAGACAGTATAGTTTGATGAATACATTTTAGTTAAACTTATAAATTGATAATGCTAAACAGTATGATATATAAAACACATAACTCATATTTATTTAAAAATCAAACAAAAAAACCCTCACTTTCCTTTTGGTCTTAGGCAATGTTAGATAATTGATTTCATAAAGTGTCAGCAAACTTAATCATCTATAAGAACTTCCTGAGGTATCCTTCTTAACATCTTCCCTTAGCATTTAATATGTTTACATCCATCAGGCACTCCAGTAACAATTTTCACTCAGGTCCAGATAGTTCTTTGATAGAGAACTTTTTTTTTCCCCCCTCTCTCTTTCTCCCCTTGTTGAATTGTAGGAAATTGTTTCCATGTGGTATCTCTTACTAGAGACTTTGAGCAAAGAGGGTGTTATTCAACAACACACTGACCTCTGACTCCTCCAAAAGATGCATCAGAAATATTCATAAATGCTGGAAATAAATATTCACAGGCACACTCTATTCAATCTTAAAACTGATTCTAGTCACTCTTGATATTTCTCAGAGATCTCAAACATGACAAATTTTAATCTTTTGTTCCCATTTGTTTCTTATTTTCAAAACATTTTACAATCTCTATATTCTCTTAAAAACAGAGGAGTTCTCAGGATCAACATCTGGGACTCCCTTAACTAACCTAATCTAATTTTCTTTTCTTTTTTTTTTTTTTTATTATACCTTAAGTTCTAGGGTACATGTGCATAACGTGCAGGTTTGTTACATATGTATACTTGTGCCATGTTGGTGTGCTGCACGCATCAACTCGTCAGCACCCATCAATTCGTCATTTATATCAGGTATAACTCCCAATGCAATCCCTCCCCCCTCCTCCCTCCCCATGATAGGCCCCAGTGTGTGATGTTCCCCTTCCCGAGTCCAAGTGATCTCATTGTTCAGTTCCCACCTATGAGTGAGAACATGCAGTGTTTGGTTTTCTGTTCTTGTGATAGTTTGCTAAGAATGATGGTTTCCAGCTGCATCCATGTCCCTACAAAGGACGCAAACTCATCCTTTTTTATGGCTGCATAGTATTCCATGGTGTATATGTGCCACATTTTCTTAATCCAGTCTGTCACAGATGGACATTTGGGTTGATTCCAAGTCTTTGCTATTGTGAATAGTGCCGCAATAAACATACGTGT
>NW_016804554.1:142460-157271 GCF_001698545.2 Rhinopithecus bieti | reverse complement strand
TTTTTTTTTTTTTTTTTCAAATGAGACCACTGAATCCAATTAATATTAACTCCACAAACAATTAATTTTACTTTAAGAATAAGTAGCTTCAATTGGTCACAATTCTGGTCAGCTACTGGAATTCAATGCTAATTTGCTAATGACAAGGAGCATAGATTCACAAAGAAGGTCAGATTTGGATGTAAGCTGTACTCAAAAAAACATTCTTTGAATTTGTGAAAAATGTTGTAAAGTTTCACAGCGAACAATGATAAAATGCCTTCATGAATGCTTAGATACTATAATTAACCTGAGTAATAATATACATTAAAGAATAAATCAGCAAAGATACTTGGAATTATACAAGAAATAGGCTTGGGAAGGATACTAACTGCTACCTGTTGTTAAGAGAGAATACTGTAAAATTTTAAAAAATTTTGGATAATCCTACAGGATAAATTGAAACCAAATTTACTTTTGACAGGTTCCAATATTTTCTAAGTCTTGTTTTAATAGTAAGTATGCGTACTTACAAAACAGCAATATTTTAATTTTAAGTCACTAACATGCAGATACCTTATGCAGCTGTTTAAATTCACTATAGTATTTTCATGTACTATGTTTTCATTAACACGTAGTTACACAGGCAAAAGGAGCCTGAAAAAGACGTTTACATTTTTTACTTTTTAGTGAATGAAGTATAGACACAGTAGAAAAAAAATCAGACTCTGTCTGCTTCATATATTTCAAAATCTCTCCTTTTTGTGGTACAGTTAAAAGAAATTAAGATAAATATTGTGTGCTACTTAAACATTTTTATCACCTGGGTGACATAAAATTTTTAAGATGTATAACTGAAAGAGACTGGTGCTTCACTAGAAAAATATGGAAAGAAAATGTATTCTTTTCTTTCTGGTTTTCAAAAACTGGAAATTATATTTTGCTATAGTGATATTTATATTGATAATTTCTTTTAAAATAGATATTACTTTGGGGAAAAATCTTACAGAAATTTCTTAATGTTTTTTCTATTTTATTAATTTAAATTAGTCCAAATTGACTAAGATACAATGAGAAGCTGAGCAAAGGGAGCTATATTAGAGACTGCAACATTGAAAATGGAGTATTGTGTAAGCTCTGCTAGAAATGGGAGCAACTATAAACAAGGGATTCAAGAGAAGCAGACTCAGAAATAATTCTTAGAATGCTCATTTTACATCCAATCAACATCTTCACTGGTTATCTGCCTTTCCTATATTTACCTCTTTTTTTCACACTGACTACAGTCTGATGTTGAGGGAAAAAAAAAAACTTAATAAGCAGCATTTATGCCATTGTCCATTCCAAGCAAACTACTTCTACACGCTTTGTAATTTTCCAGGGCATGTCTGGCTTCAATGCAGAGACTGAGTGGAGGGCAGAATCTTGCCACTGGAATTCTTAAGAAATTCTGCTCATGTCCAGAATTTCTTAGGCCCCTTGGACAATTTAGGTGAGCTAAAGACCCTTTAACCTAATTGACTCATTGGATTTTACTGGGAAAACAAAACATTTCCTACATCTTCCCCTTTATTCCGCATTTCCTACTACTCAACAAAACACCTCTCTCCCAGGTCCTAAAAGCTTCCCCTTATTTTGAACTGTGTGTTTTAAATATACATGTGTGTTTGTGATGAGACAGGGAAAGAGGGAGGAGGCTGTAGTGACCACAAATAGAAGTTAGTCAAATCCTTTATGTCACTCTCTTGCAACATTGTGGAGAAACACTAAAAGTTTATGAAGTTAAATTTAAAGACCGTAAAGAGAGTTCCCATATATTTCACACACAGATTTCTCTATCATTAACATATTATACTAGTATAATACTTTTGTTACAATAAAGTTCATAACTTCATTGAGTTCCTTAATTTCCACCCAATGTTCTTTCTCTGTTCCAGGATCTCACCCAATGTAACTTTTCACATGGTAACTTTTACTGTGTCTCTTGAGGCTCTTCTAGACCGTCACCTTTTCTGACTTTGCTTGCTTTTAGTGACCTTTAGAATTGTAAGGAAAACTGATCAGATATGATGTAGAATTTCTCTCAATTAGGGATTTTCTGATGTCTTCCGTTGTTGTTAAACTGGGATTATGTGTGTTGGGAGAAGGATCACAGAAGTAAACTACAATTTTCATCACATTACATCAATGGTACATACTATTAACATGACTTACCATTGTTGATGTTAACTGTGGTCACCTAACTGGGCTAAGCTTTGCCAGGGTTCTCCACTGTAAAGTTATTCTCGTTACCCCTTTCCATACTGCACTGCTTGGAAGGAGGCCACTATGTGCAGCCCACACATAAAGAATGGAGAGTTCTGCTCTACGTAATTTATTTGTAATTCTGTATAGAATATATGACTCTAATTTCAATTTATGGTTCTTTAATTTGCTTGTACTAGTATGTACTCAGAAATACATTTATTTTATGCTGTGGGTCATAATCCAACATTATATTATTATTTAGCTTCTCAAATTGTTCCATCTTTGGCTATTGGAGCTATATAAATTTCCTCCTGTGTCCCTTTGACGTGTCTCCATTATTCTCTCTCTCTCTCTCTCTCTCTCTCTCTCTCTCTCTCTCTCTCTCTGTGTGTGTGTGTGTGTGTGTGTGCATGTGCTATTGCTGCTTTTTAGCGTTTAGCATTTTCTTACTTTAGGACAATAAGATGCTCAAAGTTCATCTTGAGTTGGTCTTGTCTTAGAGTCAGACATATTTCCAAGGAGATATGGTTTCTTTCATTGGAGAATGGTATTTGAAACCAAGATCTCTGCACTAGGTGTGTTTATTTCTTCTGGGACATTATGTTTCTTGGTCTTTGTATATATATATATACACACATATATAATGTGTGTACATACATTTGTATGTACTTATATTTCTATCTGTAACTACCTGTGTATAAATACACATGTGTATATATACATGTATATATGTGTATAGGTTTGTGTATGTGTGTGTATATATATATATATTTCTCATTAAAATTAAATCCATGCCTATTTCCCCAAATCTATTCCTTTGCCACATGTATTATCCTTGCTTTCTCCCCTTGCTTATATGCAACCTCTCACCCCAATGCAGGGAATCTGGCTGTCACTATCTATCTCTGTCTATTTACTTAATTATGCAATTCAGTATACCTGTATAGTAGTTTTAGATTTTCTAAACCATAAACCCATAGGAATAACTTTATAACTAGGGTCTAATATTTCTATACAGTTATTTTTACCTTTAGTAAACTCCATTCACTTCCCAAGTTACTTAAGTTAGAGCTCTTTTCCCGGTGCACTTCAGTGAGGCTGTTTACTGCATTTGTGATACAGTTTGTTAGACTGATTACAGTCTGCATTTTATAATGGAATCCTCTGACTTGCCTATGTAATTTTAGTTTGCAAACAATTATATTTAGTTCACTCTTTCTGTTGTAAAGTTCTATGGGTTTTGACAAATTTATCATTTTACGTATTCAACATTACATGATCATATAAAATAGTTTTACCCGCCAAAGAAATCTTGTACTTGATGTATACAAACCCCCTACCCCAAATTCCTAGCAAACACTGATCCAGTTATCATCTGTAAAGCTTTATTTTATCTAGAATATTGTATAAATGACCTCAAACAATATGTATGCTTTTCAGGCTGACTCTTCTTTTTTGTTTTTATTTTCATGCCTACAAATATATATGCTTAAGATTCATTGATATATTTGCTCAATTTAATAGCCTCATTACTTGTGTTAATGCTGAGTAGTATTCTATATTATGTTTGTAACAGAATTGTTTGTCCATTTACCTATTCAAGTACATCTTGATTACTTGCAGTTTATAGTAATTATAAATAAAGCTGTGTGCAGGTTTATGTTTGTACATAAACTTTCAAATCAATAGCTAGCAATCCTAAGACTATGTTTAGTTTTACAAGATACTGCCAAATTTCCTTTCAAATCGGCTGTTCCATTTTGCAATCCCACTAGCAATGAATGAGACGTCCTATTGCTCTGCATTATCACCAAAAATTTCTGTTGTCAATCTTTTTAGATTTTAGCCATTCCAATTTGTGTGGAATATTATATCATTGCTGTTTTAATTTGCATTTCCCAGTGATAAATTATGTTGAACATGTTTTCCTATGCTAATTTGTTCTCTGTCTTCTTTGGGAAGGTGTCTGTTCAGATACTTTGCCCGTTTTTAATTAGGTTATTTATTTTCCTACTGTTGAGTTCTAACATTTCTTTGTATGTTTTGAATGAAAGTCCTTTATCAGACCTGTTTTGCAAATATTTTCTCCTTGTCTATAGCTTGTATTTTACATACTTAGTGTCTTTTGCAAAGCATTTTCTTACTTTAGGACAATAAGTTTTAAGTTTTAATAAAGTCTTATTTATTAATGTTATCTTTTATGTATTATGCTCTGGGTGTTATGTCAAAAACTCATCACCAAAATCAAAGTTATATATGTTTTTCTCCTGTGTTTTCTTCAAAAAAGTTTTCTATTGTTGCATTTTACACTTAAGCCTATTACTCATTTTTTTTTTTTTTTTTTTTGGCATATGGATATCCAATTATTTTAGCCCTGTTCCTTGAAACAGTATTCTTTCTACATCAAGTTTTCTTTATATATATTTTAAAAATAAGTTGACTATATTTGTGTGGATCTAATTTTGGACTCATTATTTCCCCTTTACTGGTGGAATTCTTCAACTTTGTTTCTTTTCTTCAGTATTGTGTTGGCTGGTTATTCTACATATTTTTCCTTTCTATACAAACTTCAGAAAAAAATTGGCTAATATCTATAAAAGTGTGTTCTAGGATTTTGATATGAATTTGTTTGAATCTGTATATAATTAAAATATTAACTCTTACCATCCATGCACACAGAATATCTCCCCATTTATTTATGTTTTATTTATTTGATCAATGTGTTATCGTTTTCTGTATACAGATATTGTTCATATTTTGTTGAATTTATAACTATTTTATTTTTGGTGATTTTGTACATTGCATTATTTAGAATTTCAAATATAGGATAGAAAAGCAATTGACTTTTGTATATTAACTTTGTATACTGTGCTATTACTGTACACTAGAATAATGTCTGCCACAGAGTAAGAGTTACATACTAAAAATATTTACTGTTGTTAGGCCAATTTGGCCAAAGGGTTTTGGAAAGTATATAATTACAGTTGTTTAGGAGAGAAATTATGATAAAAGTTTTTACCTTTAAATAAAAGTTAAATTCATTTAGGCAAAACTGTTTTTTAAAATGATAATCCTGTCATTAGAGAAGTGCAGAGTGAAGTGTTCTGAGATCAAGCCAAGTGTGTGATAAAGCCAGAATGAGAGTAATGAATGTCTTATTTCCCTTTCTATGTCCAAATAACACAACTCCTATTTTCAGTAGCATAACACAGAATCAGGAAATTAGGGGTTTATGACAGTTTGCCTAGTTATTTTTTTCCCGTTTTCCAAGTTTTTCTTGTTTAATATCAAGAAGAAAGAATAAACATTGAGCATCTAATGGTAAAGGAAATTATTCTGGTAGCTAAGGATGCAAAGGCTCCGCAGTATTCTTCTCACCATTGACAAATTTATCATATGTTTGGGAATTTAAGCATAGATACGTGAATTATAAAGTTACTCAGAAGTCCTCTGGAATTTACATCTTCTATCTTACTTAGTAAGAAACTATGGATCTGAGAGTCAAAAATTTCTAGCACAAAGCCCAGCACCATGGTGCTAGATCTGGGTCAAAACTATGTTGTTTGTTTCCCACTTGTTTTCTTTACTTTTTCTTTCTCTTTCCAGGAGATTGTCAAGATTGTCATATACAAGTTACAAATGCTCCTCAAATTATGATGAGATTATGTCCCAATAAACACATTGTAAATTGAAAATATTCTAAGTTGAAAATGCATTTAATACATCCAGCCTATCAAACATCGTAGCTTTGCTTAGCCTACTTTTAAGGTGCTCAGAACTCTTACAGTAGCTTATAATTGGGCAAAGTCATCAAATACAAAGCCCACTTAAAAAATAAATGTTGACTATATTGTGTAATTTATTGAATACCACGGTGAA
This sequence comes from Rhinopithecus bieti, assembly GCF_001698545.2. NCBI lineage: Eukaryota > Metazoa > Chordata > Mammalia > Primates > Cercopithecidae > Rhinopithecus > Rhinopithecus bieti. The sequence continues at coordinate 151,166 of NW_016804554.1, read as the reverse complement.
AATAAAAAACAGAATGCTTGTATGGGACCTTGTGGTAAGCTTTCCACTGAATGTGTATCATTTTAGTACCATCATAAAGACAAGAAATCATAAGTCACGCCATTGGTTGAGGATCACTTGTATTCCATTTTATAAATGTCTATGTTACACATTGTTGAAAGAAATAATTCCTTTGATTTCCATGAAAATAAATTTATGTCCAAATATTATAGAATTATAGATCATTTTTCTATAGTAGATCAAAGCAGCTGCTGAAGGGAGGCCTGGGGACTGTGATTGTTTGGGATTGTTAGTAACTTCTGGATTAGTGCAATTTGGAAAAATTTTAGGATTTTGTACAATTGGCCATAAACAATGTGTAGCATTTGAAGATCAATTAGGTTTAGTTATTCAAATAAATAAGATAGATGAAAAAGTTAGAATATGTTAGGATAGTAACATATCCACATGTTGCATAATGATTATTGTTCCGACAATCCCAATCTCCTAGTCTCAACAATGGAAAAGGAGTGAATTACCTAGGGGGCATCAATGTTGAATAATGCATTAAATTAAGCAAGACATGGGATGAAGAGTAAGGTTCTGAAAACTTCCCGGTTTGAATCGCAAGTCTACCACTTTCTAGCTTTGCAACTGTAGGTGAGTCACATAACCTCTTTGTTTCTCAATTGCCTAAAATGCAAAACCAGGATACTAGGGCCTACTTCATAGGAACTAACTAAACTAATTCCTGCCATGTTATAAATACTCTAAAATATTTGTTATGAAATAAAATATATAAATAAATACACTCAAGGGAGTATGGGACCATTGGGATTAGTAATTAGGAAATTATATGTGACTGCAGATGGTAGTTATACTACAGTGTCAAGGGCTGAAGCCCTGATGCTATGTGCTTAAGGAATAAAAGATACTAAGGCAGCCAAAACAGATTATATAAAAGAGAATGCTAATCTGGAAAAATAGACAAGAACATTGAATATATTTATATAGCAATCATTTAGGATATCTCAAGAAAAAAGCGAAACTTTTAAATTTGTTTCAAGTATTTGCAGTAAGTTCATCAATTACTCTTACAGCTCATTGAAACTTCAATTATCTGTGCATTAATTGTTGGTCCCAAAAACTATCTTCTAGGATAATGCTTATCCACAAAGAGAACTTTAAACATAACTAAATCATAACCTGTTAAATGTCAATAACCTATATATTATTTATATTTGGTATTACTGAAAATAAAGGTCATCTAGACCCCATTTTACAAACCATAAAGAAATAAATAAAATGAATATTTCCTCTTTTATGCGTGGTCTATCTATTTTAAATGCTTTAGTTAATAATTATTTCATAGAAACTTTGTAATTCACAGTGTGGTATAGTAAAAAGAAAACCTAGAATTACAGTAAATTTGCATCACAAAACCACAACTGGACACTTAAACCTCTGAATATCAGGAAACCAGAACCATTACTGGGAAAGCAGGTAAAATATGTTTCTTGTATTTGTTTGATAAAAGGATAAAGCTGTCACCATTATTAAGGTGAGGGGTTTTAATTTAATTGAGGTTTTCCTTTTCTGTCTTTCCAGAAAGTCAAGCATTTTCTTCTTCTGAAACAATTGAAATTTCTTATCTTCCTGTCATTTTGTTCATTATTTCATTTTGACTGCCTAAAACTATTTTATATTGCTTCATTTTACCTTCACCTTTTTCCTTTCCAAAAGGAATAATAATTGGAACTGGAAAGATATTGACATTATTTTTTTGGCCAGAGAGAAAGCTGGAGGCAAAGAGAGGCTTTTATTCCTGCTAGATCATATGTCCCTTTCGTCTTCTCTCCTTTGGGTTACCTAATAAACTGTTAAGAGAACCACATTTTAGGGGAAGGAACATGGAGAGTCTCAGTAGTCCCATACATACTAATTACAGTGAAGAGACCATGTTTTATTCACATTGTAACTATGGCTTTCTCACAATGAATAAATTGGTATGATATACTGTGTTTGTGAATTTGGGATGATACAACAAAATGGCACAGTGTGACATTTAGTTGTGCAAATAATTTTTATTTTGAAGGGTATATATATATTTAATTTTCTTAAAAGAATCAATTAAACATGATTTAATTTCGTTAAAATTTAAGCACATACATTGTTTCTTTTGTTTCAAACCTGTACCTGTTCAAGTAAAATATTAGCACTTTGTACAGTATTTGCAATAAATGTTTTCCTCATTCAAAATCTACTTGTAAAAGAATTTTAAAGTAATTCAAAAGTAACAAAACTACTTCTTTGACAATTCCTCATGTTTTCAGTTATGATCTTCAGATATGAAAATCATCCCTTCTGGCTTTCTTTCATTTTAATTGCACCTTCTAATATTTCCAAAAACTTAGCCTTGGCCTGACCTAGTCATTGCAAAACTGCTGGGCTTCATGTATTTATATCTTTTAAACTTTTTCTCATCAGCAGATTTTTCCAATTCCTTCATCATTCTCTTCGGGAGCCAAACTCCTTTAATTATCCGAGAATACCAAGATTGAAGCAGAACATACATCTCCATGGACTAGTATTTAATACGGGTGCAGACAACATGGAATCACTTATTCAGGCTGTTGGTTCAGGCAGTAGCTTAAAGTGTGAAACTTAACTGAAATAGATTCGTTATTTCATTTTGACTGCCTAGAACTATTTTATACCGCTTCATTTTACCTGCACCTTTTTCATTTAGTTTTAATTCCTGCCTGATCAGGAAATTTGGCCACATACACGGCATAGTGGAAATTACATACCCTTTGAAATCAGTGAAACTTAGAAAACAGCTTCATGTTAAACTTTATTTTACTTCCACAAATTCATGACAATACATGAATTTTATTTTTTCCACTGTGTTGTGAATTTTAAAAAATGCTTTTATGTCTTAACCTGATCTATGGGGATTTTTTTTTTTTTTTTTTTTTTTTTTTATTTTTTATTCCCGGGGAAAAGGGGGGGGTTTTTTTTTTTTCTTTACCCTTGTTTTGGGGGTTTTTTTTTTTTTTTTTTTTTTTTTTCAGTTCTCAGTGCCAGGGAAAGCTGTGGTATTTGTTAACTTTCTTCTCTTTATTTTTTGTTAATAGAAACCAAATTGTATAACTACACTTATCCCACACTTTGATTTGGCTGCTAAGCAGCTCAAAGCCAAATTGTCATCCCACCAACCCAACATCTGAACTCCTGTTGTGCCCAGAATTGGGGGGGTTCTTGGTCCTGCTGATTTCAAGAATGAAGCTGTGGACCCTCGCGGTGAACGTTACAGTTCTTTAAGATGGTGTGTCCTGAGTCTATTCCTTCAGATGTTCTGATATATCTACAGTTTCTTTCTTCCAGTGGGTTTGTGGTCTTGCTAACTTCAGGAGTGAAACAGCAGACCTTCATGGTGAGTGTTACAGCTCTTAAAGACAGTGAGTCTAGAGTTCTTCATTCTTCCCAGTGGGTTGATGGTCTCGCTGGCTTCAAGAGTGAAGCTGCAGACCTTCGTGGTGAGTGTTACTCATGAGGGCAGTGTGGACACAAAGAGTGAGCAGCAGCAGCAAGATTTACTGTAAACAGCAAAAGAACAAAACTGCCACAGCATGGACCAGGACCCAGTTGTTTGCCAGCGCTGGCTCGAGCAACCTGCTTTTATTCCCTTATCTGGCCCCACCCACATCCTGCTGATTGGTCCATTTTATACAGAGCTGATTGGTCTATTTTACAGAGCGCTGATTGGTCCATTTACAGAGAGCTGATTGGCCCATTTTGACATAGTGCTGATTGGTGTGTTTACAATCCTTGAGCTAGACACAGAGTGCTGATTGGTGCATTTGCAAACCTTTAGCTAGACACAGAGTGCTAGACAGAAAAGTTCTCCAAGTCTCTACTAGATTAGCTAGATACAGAGCACTGATTGGTGTATTTACAAACCTTGAGCTAGACACAGGGTGCTTATTGGTACGTTTACAATCCATGAACTAGACACAGAGTGCTGATTGGTGCATTTACAATCCTTTAGCTAGACACAGAGTGCTAGATAGAAAAGTTCTTCAAGTCCCCACCAGGTTAGCTAAAGATAGAGCACTGCATTTACAAACCTTGAGCTAGACATAGGGTACTGATTGTTGTGTTTACAAATCTTTAGTTAGACACAGAGTGCTAGACAGAAAAGTTCTTCAAGTCCCCACTAGATAAGTTAGATACAGAGTACTGATTGGTGCCTTTACAAACCTTGAGCTAGATACAGAGTGCTGATTGGTGTATTTACAATCCCTTAGCTAGACATAAAGGCTTTCCAAGTCTCCACTAGACTCAGGAGCCCAGCTGACTTCAGCTAGTGGATCCTGCTCTAGACCACAGGTGGAGCTGCCTGCCAGTCCTCCGCCCTGCACCCACACTTCTCAGCCCTTGGTGGTTGATGGGACCAGGTGCTGTGGAGGAGGGAATGGCACTCGTCAGGGAGGCTGGGGTAGCACAGGAGTCCATGGAGGGGTTCCGGCATGGCTGGCTGCAGGTCCTGAGTCCTGCCCCCTCGGGAGGCAGCTGAGGCCCAGTGTACCTTCTGCAGCTGCTGGCCCCGCTGCTAAGCCCCTCACTGCCCAGGCCAGCAGTGACAGACAGCCAGCAGCTCTGAGTGAGAGGGCCTACTGAGCCCACACCCACCCAGAACTCACGCTGGCCAGCGAGTGGCACGTGCAGGCGTCTCTCCATCCACACCTCCCAGAAAGCAGAGGGAGCCGGGTCCAGCCTCAGCCAGCCCAGAGAGGGACTCCCACAGTGCAGCAGCAGGCTGAAGGGCCCCTCAAGTGCAGCCAGAGTGGGTGCCAAGAGCAAGCGAGGGCTGCAAGGGCTGCCAGCATGCTGCCACCTCTCACTATTATGTATTATTAAGTACTAGTTGAAAATATTGCTCTATTTAAGTCATTTTTCTTTACAGTTTTTCTTCATTTATTTGTTTTGCTCTTGCGTTGTAGCATTCATTAATATAAGCCACTTATAAGTCCCACTTGGAAGTCAGGAATAAGAAAATTAATGAACTAAAATCCTATAACATACATAGTATAGATTATGTTATTTAAGTTCTGTAAAGTACTAAAATATAATGCCTTGCAAAGATGAAGACTCTATTAATATTTTACCCTTTCTTCTTCCCTTCAGTTCTCCATTGAGACCAAAAGATGAGTCTCTTTTTTTAAATTAATTTAATAATCTCAACAATTATGCAGCTTCAATATAATAATGATTTTGACTCTACATGAAATTTTGAAAAATTGGGTTCAAAGACCCATTTGTAAAATCTGGGTGAAATTGTCATGCCCCTTAGAAACACTGCCACTACCTCTCTGTAGACACTTCTTCACCAGCACTGTCTTGTATAAAACACTGCCCTCCATGTTATATGGAGGATAGACTGGATGAGTGAGTGAGGGGAAGCGATGATAATGACAGCAACAAAGAAAAGGAAAGGGAACTGTCTATATGGCAATGGAAATAATGTGGACTGGTAGGAATAAAAGATATATATAAAATGGAGGATTTTGTTTATCTACTGGAGACATCAGCCTTTACTAGATGATTCCCACCCCAATTCAGAAGGACTAGGGAATTCTGTGTATTAGTATGGCTAGCTTCAAAGTTTGAGGCCACGAGCAAATAAGTTCTCGATTTTTTTTTTTTCTGGAATTCTCTGCCATTATAAAACACTAATAATTAGTCAGATATAAGTTTTTTTTAATTATTTGATTTTACTGATAAAGTTAATATTGAAGAATAGGATTAATACAAGAACTGACTATTTATAGAAGTTCCTCCTAGCCCATGGGCCTATGCCTTAAAATATCTTACCTTAAGGTTAATTTGAGTATTAGCACATACCCATTTAACCAGCAGGATACCAACATCACGGTGGTCTAGTGTGAAGAGAAGGAAGTGAGATACTGAGTATCTTAAATGTACTGTCTTGTAATATACATGAAACACAGCTCAGAAATTAACTTTTAACCCCCATTTAGGTTCTCCATCATGAGTAGTAGTAAGCAGATGGGCAACAGCATAAGAGTATTCAGGCCAGAATCTCACTTTATGAAAACCAGAACAATGGGAATACAGAGGGTTTTGTGTGATGATTGCAAGGTACATATTATAGTAATAACAAGATAAAATATACTATAGAGGAAAATGCAGATGGCGAGATTAAGAAATCCATGCAGGCATGAGGGACTGACTTTGGGGATGAATGATACAAACTTATGGTTGTCATGGTCCACAATTCAGTCAACGTGGACTTTAAGGGAGACATTCAGATAGTGAGCCTCATCATCTACACCATCTGCCTAGACCATCTCAGAAACAACCCACCTTTTTTCCCTTAGTTAACGATAAAGAAACTTAGTGGAGTTTGATCCTGTTTTTTTTTTTTTTTTTAATCTACGTATAGCTGGAGTTTAAGCAATCTACAAACTACTGATGTTTTCACTAACTAGCCTTGAATTAAACTGTCAAGGACCCGAATCAATATAGGTTTCCTCTAACCTTCATTAGGGCGTGTTCAAGATAATGAACTAATTTATTCACAAGTATCTTTGGTAGTAACTGGTGTTAAGTTTAAAAAAATGTTCTTCTGATACTCCTTTTTCTCTACACTTCTTGCTATTGACCTAACCTAGACTCCCAATACAAAAGGCTCTGGAATGGTCCCCCTACATCCAGTCTCTCAACTACCCAGGTGATCCTCTACCATGACCAGTGGTTTTTCTAAAACCACAACTGAACTCTCCCCCATGAAAGTGAAAGTCCCAGCAAGGACTGCCAGTTATGTTCATTTTCATGTGCTTGGTACCAAGCACCTGGCTTGGCATATGGTAAGCATTAAATCAATATTTATTGAGTGAATGAATGAATGAGTAACTGTTTGTGTTATCTATTTTTTAAAGAAAACCAAACCTGTAAATCACTTCAAAGTGTGCACGTTACTACCTGTACAAATTCCTTAAATGATACCCAATGAACTTGGCAAGTTGATTCCAACCTATCATTACTTTAATTTCTTCATCCTTTTGTTCATGTGCTGGGTCATGTTTTGTGTGCAAGGATATGGCTGTAAACAAAACAGATTATATTCCTGTGAGAGACAAATGAGAAAAAAATAAAAAACATAACATATTAGGTAGGGGCACATGAAAATAAAAACAACTGGGCAAGGAGAACACTTCTAGTCAGTTAAAGTCTCTCAGATAAAGTGGCACTGAGAAAAGACATAATTAAATGAAGGCATCATTTATGCTATATCACAGGGGAAATTGTTCCAGGCAACAACTCTGAAGAGGATGCATTCCTCACCTGAGATTGTGCTAGACATTTTATGAAACTAAATATTATGGCTTCTACTCTGGGTAAAATGGAGAACCAATGGAGAATTTTGGCAGGAGACAGAGATGATCTCACTTTTTTATGGGATTACTGTGGCTACTGGGTTGAAAATAATGTAGATAAGAGAAGGACGACAGCTTGGCACACATTTAAGAGTTCATCTTAAGAAATTCCTTGTAATGTCATAAGTTGAAAAAGATGTATATCATGTTCATTGTAATACTGTTTGTCACTATATTTGGGGGAAAAGTTACATGAAATTGAATAAAGCCAGTCAAATGCAAATAAAATCATAATTTGCATGTGTTGATATGCAAATATGTTGTGACCTAATGTAACTAAATAAGATAAATTATAAAGAAAACACATAGGGCCGGCGTGGTGGTTCAAGCCTGTAATCCCAGTACTTTGGGAGGCCGAGACGGGCGGATCACGAGGTCAGGAGATCGAGACCATCCTGGCTAACACGATGAAACCCCGTCTCTACTAAAAAATACAAAAAAATAGCTGGGCGATGTGGTAGACACCTGTAGTCCCAGCTACTCCAGAGGCTGAGGCAGGAGAATGGTATAAACCAGGGAGGCGGAGCTTGCAGTGAGCTGAGATCCTGCCACTGCACTCCAGCCTGGGCGACAGAGCGAGACTGTCTCAAAAAAAAAAAAAAAAAAGAAAAGAAAAGAAAAGAAAAGAAAAGAAAACACATGAGGCAAGGTGTGGAGGCTCACACCTGTAATCATAGCACTTTGGGAGGCAAAGGCAGGTGGATCGTCTGAGGTCAGGAGTTCGAGACCAGCCTCGCTGGCATGGTGAAACACTGTCTCTACTAATAATACAAAAAAATTGCCTGAGTATGGTGTCACACACCTGTAATCCCAGTTGCTTGGGAGGCTGAGGCAGGAGAATTTCTTTTTTTTTTTTTGAGACAGAGTCTCGCTCTACCGCCCAGGCTAGAGGGAGTGGTTCTATCTCCACTCACTGCGAGCTCTGCCTCCTGGGTTCATGCCATTCTCCTGCTTCAGCCTCCCGGGTAGCTGGAACTACAGATGCCACCACCATGCCCGGCTAATTTTTTTTTGTATTTTTAGTGGAGACGGGGTTTCACCATGTTAGCCAGGATGGTCTCGATCTCCTGACCTCATGATCCATCCACCTCAGCCTCCTAAAGTGCTGGGATTACAGGCGTGAGCCACCGTGCCCGGCCAAGGCAGGAGAATTTCTTGAATGCAGGAGGCAGAGGTTGCAGTGAGCCGTGATTGTGCCATTGTACTCCAGCATGAGCGACAAAGGCAAAATCCTGTCTCAAAAAAAAAAAAAAAAAAAAAAAAA
>NW_016804554.1:114854-142246 GCF_001698545.2 Rhinopithecus bieti | reverse complement strand
AAAAAAAAAAAAAAAAAAGAAAGCAGATGATCCTACAGCCTACAGAGAAAGACAACTGGAAAGGGTGTATATAAAATTGTTGAAGTAGTTTTGCTCTTGAAAAGTGAAATTAAGGGAGATTTTCACCTTCTTATTTTAAAACTTTATTATATTATTTTGTTATATTTATGTCTTTTGGTAAGTACCTGTCTTGATATAAAAATAGATTGTATGTGTTCTCCATCTTCAAGGAGTTTAATCATGAATGATTCTCTTACTGTATATTGACAGTGCAGGAGCATTGCCATCTTAGACAAACACTGCCATTTTAAGTTCCCCTTCATTAAAAATTGCCTAAATCCAGCCCAAAAAACCATCAGCCTAATGGCTAATGTCAGCATGATCATAAACCACAAATGATACTTCTGACCAGAAACATTCTGGCACTGAGGTAAATCCCCCTCTGACCAGAAGCATGCCAACCCCAATATAACCTTCCATCTGACCAGAGACATTCTAACCCTCCAATAAAACTTTCCTCTACCCAGAAACATTCTGAGCCTGCGATAAGCTCTCCCTGCCTAAACCCTTAAATTCCCTTAGTCTGTAAGAGAGAATGCTCCTGATTGAAATTGGCCAGAAGCCCCTCTCAGGTTTATTCTCCAAAGTAAACTTGTCTTTGACTATTGAACTGCTTTTCATGTTTCTTTCTGCTTTCTTTGACTATCAGGGGAGCCCACCCCTGATGATTCAATGTGAGTCCTTTCCTATTTTCCCTAAGTGTTGGCTGCTGTGAGAAATAAAGGGAAAGAGTACAAAAGAGAGAAATTTTAAAACTGGGTGTCCGGGGGAGACATCACATGTCGGCAGGTTCCGTGATGTCCCCTGAGCCATAAAACCAGAAAGTTTTTATTAGTGATTTTCAAAAGGGGAGGGAGTGTATGAATAGGGTATGGGTCACAGAGATCCCATGCTTTAAAGGCAACAAAAGATCACAAGGCAGGAGGTCAGGGCAAGATCACAAGGTCAGGGCAAATCTAGAATCACCAATGAACTTCCATGTCCCCCTGTGTATGCATTGTCATTAATAAACATCTTAACAGGGTTCAAGAGCAGAGAACCGGTCTGACTAGAATTCCCCAGGCTGGAATTTCCTAATCCTAGCAAGCCTGGGGGCACTGCAGGAGACTAGGGTGTGTTTCATCCCTATGTACATCTGCATAAGGCAGACACTCCCAGGGCGGCCATTTTACAGTCCCCGCCCTGGGAATGTATTCTTTTCCCAGGGCTATTAATTATTAACATTCCTTACTGGGGAAAAAATTCAGCAATATTTATCTCACCCATTTTGTGTAATGAGAGAAATATGACTCTGTCCTGCCCGGCCCACAGGCAGCCAGACTTTAAAGTTATCTCCCTTTTTCCCTGAAAATCACTGTTATCCTGTTCTTAAGGTGCCCAGATTTCATATTGTTCAAACACACATGCTCTACAAACAATTTGTGCAGTTAATGCAATCATCACAGGGTCCTGAGGTGACATACATCCTCCTCTTATGAAGATGACGGGATTAAGAGATTAAAGTAAAGACAAGCATAGGATATCACAAGAGTATTGATTGGGGAAGTTGCAAACATCCATGAAATCTTCACAATTTATGTTCTGCCATGGCTTCAGTGAGTCCCTCTGTTTGGAGTCCCTGACTTCCCGCAACATCTGACTATTACATTTGCTGCTTAAACCTGGAACAGGTGTTTGGAGTACAGGTTCTCTTGAAACCCAGGAAGCAGTGGGCAGTAGCACCTTGTCCCAGGCTAACTGCTGGATCCTGAGGGCCTTTGGCCATGTGCCCCATCCTTTCTCTCTCTTAACTTTCTGAGCAATTTGCCAGGTATTGGGGGTAGAGGCTCTCTTGCAACCCAGGAAGTAGTTGGCAGCAGCAGCTAATCCCAGGCTAACTCCCAGATCCTGAGAGTCTCTGGCTACATGCTCATCTTTTCTCTCACTTCACTTTTTGAGTGATTTGCATGAAGAGGACTAATCTGAAGGGGACTGTGAGGCTTGGGCCAGGGCTACTCCCTGGTGGGTTCTCCAAACCCTCAGGTCTTAGGAATCCACCTCTGACCACCTACAATGGGTATTTCACTCTCTAACTCTTGTCCCCAGTTCCTCCCTCTTCTCTCTCTCCCTTTCTCACTCAGCTCCAGTCTTGGAGGCCCTTAGCCAATTCCAACCAGGACATCCAACATTGGACACTAATCCAGCCAACTGGTAAGATTTGCCTCCCCTGGCTTTCTCATAGTGCCCAGGAAAATCAGGTCTGCCATCCCAGTCCTCAGAGGACCAATGGGAGTATGTTAGAAGAAATCTTGGTGATGCCCAGTTTCTTGTCAGCTTAACCATCCTCTTTATGAAGAGGATTATGGGTCTTTGTCTTTTGTCTGGGGACACCTAGAAAAAAAAATAGACACCCTTGGCCTCTTTTTACCAGTCCACATGGGTGCAAAACAATCCCACATTCCTTGATCCTCCCCACTGGGCTGCCTCCTTTGCAACATCACCAAACTGGGCTTGCAGTGGAGCCTAAAGCCAAAGCATTTAGTTTTTTATTGCAATATGACCTGGTCCCAGTACAAATTAGATAATGACAGCTGATGGCCTGAAAACAGCACCTTTGACTTTCAAAGTCTCAGGGATCTTGACAGCTTTATAAACAGGAATGACAAATGGCAAAAGGTTCCCTATATTTAGGCTTTCTTCTACCTTAAACCTCGACCCTCTCTATGTCAAGCTGGCACCCCTCATGAAATCCTTCTTCTTAATGAAAACCCTCCCCAAGCCTCTCTTTCTTCCAAAACCCCTTCCTCTGAAACCCCTTTCGATTCTGCTGATGAACCACCCCTCCCCCCCGCACTCTCAACCCCCTGTATCCATTCCTTGCCTGTCTGAACACTTCACCCCTGAGGCCCTTCCAGCTTCCAAGCCTTTAGCCCCCAACTCTGCCCCTCCTCCTTCTCCACCTGTTACCCTTTGAAAAACTGCTCCAACCAGTCAAACAACTTCTGCCATTCTACTTTTCAGGGAAGTAGGTGGGGTTGAAGGCATTGCTCACATCCATGTCCCTTTCTCCATGTCTGATTTGTCACAAATCAAACTGTTCCTGGGATCTTTCTCTGAAAATCCCTCTTGTCATGGCAAGGAATTCCTGCACATAATCCAATCCTTTAATTTAACTTGACATGACATTTATATAATTCTAACTCCACCCTCACTCCTGATGAAAATGAGTGTGTCTGATGTTCAGCTGAAACACACGCAGATGAACTCCATAATCAAGCCCCTATACAAAATCCAGTGGCCAATGATGCCGTTCCCCATAGAGACCCAGATTGGACTTACCAACAGGGAGACAATGGTATCAGGCAAAGAGACCACGTAGACTACCTATCATCACAAGCATGGACAAAAACATCTATAAGACATTTAATTATGAAAAACTCAGAGAAATTACACAAGAGCTCCAGGAAAATCTTGCCCTTTTCTTACAATGCCTCACTGAAGCTTTGTTAAAATATACCAATTCAGACCCAGAATCTAGAGAAGGTCATCCTTTTCTGCACCTCAAATTTATTTCCCAATCTGTCCTAGATATCCAGAAAAAAAATTACAAATATTAAAGGAGGGTCCCCAGACATCTCAGTGGGACCTCCTAAATGTGGCCTTCCAGGTCTTTAACAGCAGGGATGAGGAACAAAAAATTCCAAAAAAACAAACATCTCCATTTAAAATACCAGATGCTCCCCTCTGCTGTCCAAAAGTCAGTTGCACAGAAACCTCCTAGTAACCCAAAAGGAAAGTCCCAGACCTCTCCGGGAGTTTGTTTCTGATGTGGTAATCCTGGACACTGGGCAAAGGCTTGTCCTAACCCTCGGTCCCCTACCAAACCATGCCCAACCTGTGGTCTTTGGGGACCCTGGAAGACGGACTGCTCCCAACAGGGACACCTTCCCCATTCCAGTTCAGCTCATAATGATGCTCCCTGACCATCACAGGAGGAAACCTCTTCACTGCTGGTTCTGCCAACTGATGACTGAGGGTGCCTGGGATCCTTCACCCCTATGTGTACTCAGTCAACGGAATCCAGGGTAATTGGGAAGGCATCTGGTAAGGTTATTTCCTTTCTTTTGGATACTAGGGTGAGTCTATCAGTATTAACTGAATATCAAGGCCTATTAGAATGTTCATCCATTTCTGTTGTTGGCATGAAAGGTATATAAGAAACCCCATACAAAACACCACCTCTATACTGCTCATTTCGGGGAGTCAGCTTCATTCATTCTTTGCTGGTCAATCCTCATTGTTCCACTCCTTTACTAGGAGGGGGCATCCTACACAAACTGGGAGGAATCATTCATTTTTTGGCCCTACAACAAAGCCACCCTTATTTATTATTATTTCAAGAACAGGACCCTTCCTCAGACACTTCACTTCAAAAAGACTTAAGTCCCAAATAACTCAGCCAAGTAAATCTGATGGTATGGAACACCAACTCCCCCATGATAGCTACCCACCATTCTCCAATTCAAATTTCATTGAAAGATCCTAAATGCTATATAGTAGTCCCCCAATATCCCCTCAACCCTAACGGATTATGGGGACTCAAGCTCATCATCTACCGACTTTTGGCTGTCAGTATTTTAATCCCCACCATTCTCCCCACACTACTCCTGTTCTCCCAGTTAAAACAGCGGATGGGACCTATAGACCGGGATTTACAACAAATCAACTCTACTATTTTTCCTATTTGTCTGGTTGTCTTAAACCCCTACACTTTCCCATCATGAATTATTCTTAACACTAGCCATTTCTCTGTATTATACCACAAAGATGCCTTTTTTACTATCCCTCTATAGTCCTCCTCTCAAAAACTCTTTGCTTTCACTTGGACTGACCCTGACACAGGCTACTCCCAACGATTTAACTGGATTGTCCTCCCCCAGGGGTTTAGGGGCAGCCCTTACTATTTTGGTCAGGCACTTCAATTGGACCTTTCCTAACTACCTTTATAACCTAGCATTTTCTTTCAATATGTGGACAATTTACTTCCTTGCAGCCTCTCTTTAGAACATTGTATTCAACACACCATTTGGCTTTTAAATTTCTTGGCTGAATGGGGGCTGAATGAAATGAACGGCAGATTTCCAATTAAGTATGAAACTTTAGCCAAAAAGAAGGCCCAATTAACCTCTCCAAAAGTTTCATACTTAGGATTAATCATAACTCTAAACACCAGAGAAAATCCACCAGCATGAAAGCAAGGCATTCAACAAATCCCATTTCCTAAAACAAAAAGGGACTTACTTTCTTTCTTTGGATTGGTGGGATATTTCCAATTATGGAAAGCAAATTTTGCCATCATTGCTAAACCTCTTTATGAACACACAAAAGGAAACCCTGACCAACCACTCACTCCCACCGAGACCTTTATCATGCTTTCTCTCAGCTAAAATGCGCCTTGTTACAGTCCCCCCACCTTTAGGCCTTCCAAACCCCCTAAGACCTTTTCATCTATATTTACACAGTTTTGATAATCAGGCCCTCGGAACATTAGCTCAACCCATGGGAGATTCCGTCCAACCAGTGGCATATTTTTCAAAACAACTAGACCCCATTTAAATAAACTGGCTCCTTTGCTTAAAATTGTTTGCTATAACCTCTTTAATTATCCGTGACGCACAAAATCTCACTCTCTATGGACCCCTTCAATTATTTTATTTTCACAGTCTACAAGATATGCTCAGCCATAAGGCTCTTACTTCCATCTTATACTCTCGTATGCAAGCCTTACATTCTCTTTCATCCCTCTATCTCTCTTCAGAGATGTTCCTCCTCCAAAATCCTGCTACTCTTTTACCTTCAACACAGATTTTGGACCCTGACCAACACTCACGTTCTTATCCAATTGGCAGTTCTTGCACCATGTTTCACTACATTACTTCCACTCACATAAAGGGAGCCCCAGATTTGTTTATAGATGGCAGAGCATCAAAAAACCCTTCTCTCCAAGCAGGATATGCCATCACTGAGAGATATCATGATGATACCCAATCTCTCTCACCTAGAAGAGTTGTAGAGGCTGCCCCTTGCCTTTGGGCACATCCTCCCAACAAGCAGGATTACTTGCCCTAATAAAAGCACTAGCAAAAATCACACAAGTTAATATATACACTGATTCTAAATATGCCTATAACATCATCCATTCTAATGCTCAAATTTGGAGTGAGCAGGGCTATCTCAGGGCTAAGGAAACTCCTATTGTTAATGGAAAACTAATCCATCATCTACTAAAGGCAGTACTACTCCCAGAAAAGTCTGCAATTATCCTTTGCAAAGCACATCAATCAGATAAAGGCCACATTTCTTTAGTGAACCATGAGGTTGACTATTGGGCAAAACAAGCCTCAACCAATCATCCAATTCCCCAATATCTATTTCCCTTCACACAACATATCCTCTCCTTTTATCCAGAACATCAAATACAAGAACTAAGTATGGCAGGAGCACAATTCAAACCCCGCATACTGGTTCATGCAGAACAAATTAGTCTTACCTCACCCTGAAAAAACAATTCTTTTAACGGGACATCCATAATCTCTTCCACACTAGCCATTCCCCTCACCAATTCATAAGTTCACACATACACATAACCCCCGATATAAAGGAACAGTTAAAACCATTTCCCATTAGTGCTCTATTTGCCAGAAAGCTTCACCCCACTCCAATACTAGACCCCCTTCTTTTCCAACCCATCAAGCCAGGAAACACCTTTCAGGACAGGACTGGCAAATTGATTTTACCCATATGCCTCAAGTAAGAAAGGTTTGATTTCTTTTGGTTCTGGTTGACACCTTTTCAGGATGCGTCGAGGCTTTTCCCACAACCAACAAAAAAGTTTCTACTGTTACCTCCAAATTAATAACAAAAATCATCCCCAGGTATGGGCTGCCTTTTCCTTCTCAATCTGATGATGATCTTGAATTAGTTTCTCAAATTACTCACACACTTGCACAAGCCCTACAAATCACCTGGAAGCTACACATCTCCTATCGACCTCAATCTTTGGGAAAGGGTGAAAAAAATGAATGACATTCTAAAAAATACCTTCAACAGGCACTCACTCCAGACACAAAGACTGGGTTACACTTTTACATTTGGCCCTTTTAAAAATTCAGACATTGCCATGTAAACCTTTAATTCTCAGCTCCTTTGAACTCATGTACGGGAGACCACTTGCCCCTTTTGTTCCACCTCAGGGTCAAGTCCTGCCTCCATCAACCACTCTTGCTTCCCTTCTTCTACATACCATCTGCCATCTCCTTTGGGAATATGCTGACAAATAACTGTCACAACCTGTTGCCGACTCCTCTGATCCCTTCTGACAGCCAAGAGACTGGGTTCTGGTAAAAGATCCTAATCCTACCTCCAATTCCCCACCTCACACCTAAATGGAAGCAGCCTTACCAGATCATCCTTACTACACCCACGGTACCAAAACTCCAGGGACTCCCCAACTGCTATCATTATACTTCTCTCAAGAAAACAGATTTCCCTTCACAAAACACCCAAATAACCAAATCTAAAACCCTTTCAGCTTTCTCTTATGTCTCCACAGGACTTACTTCCCTTCATCTCACTCGAATCCCAGAGGAAAAGGAAGAGAAATTCACCTAAGCAGCTTATGTCTCTTTCTTTCCCAAACTTTCATTGCTTCCTAAACAACTTTGTTACAGACCTTCAGTGGTATCCTTACAAAACTCCCATTATACATCCTGATCAGCTCCTTACTATTCTATGGGACCTACGGCTTCAAGGAACTTTCCAGGACTGTACTCCTACCCAAATAACTTTTTCTATTTTTGCTTGTTTCTTTCAATATAAATTATCTAATCACATCAATCTCACCAATACAACCACTCCTCACTTCTCTCAAACTGGAACGCTCTATAAACCTTACATGATTTCTTTTGCTGCAAACTAACTCTTCCTTTGCTCTGGAAGACTGGCTGTGCTTATCGGTGTTTTCCTCAGCTTTCACAACCTTTCCTATACCCTTTATTACCTTTTAACAGGAGACTTAATCCTAATCTATAAACTCCAGTAAAGGAGCTTGCTTTTTGGAAAGAGCTGACACCCTGGTCAGTGATTATCCCACTTTCAGGGACAGTCAGGCCAACAAATTATTTCAAACCTATTACAACTCCTCAAACCCCAAAGCCCTCCTATTGAAGAGCTCATAACTGAACATATCCCTCTTTTACAACAAGCCTCACTTTGCTTTTCAGCCTCTGAGGGAAATTTCCCTGTAGGGTCCTTAAAACCCAACCAATGCAACCATGCTATTATTGTTAAACACCCCTCTGATCATCAAACTAACTGAGTTGACTATCAAATATCACCTGAAGCAAATGGAGCATTTCTGCAACCACCTTGTTTTACAGCCTCTCCCTCAATCAATGCCTCTGGCCTAACTTGTGCTGTTCCTAGTATCCACCTTTATTCATAGCTCAGTATCAATGGTACAACATCCGATCACATTAAATGTGTAAAAAATAACTCTTCCTGTATCTCTACTATAGTGGGTGCCTTCCTGACCTCTTCCTTGTTCACCTGGAGTAATGAACCACAGGAAAGAAAAAGACACCTCATCTTTAATTCACTTGTTTTCTTTCCCTATCTCTGTCTGTATTTATGACAAAGGCTTATTCTTTTTGTGTTGCACCAACACATAACTTTTTCTTCCCACCATCTGGGCTGCAACCTGTACCCTAGTTTATCTTTCTCCCTCTATTGGACCAGCTCCTCCTAGTCCACTTCTGCCCATTCCATCCATCCAATATGTTAGGAAGAAAAGGGCCAGTCATGCTATTCCCTTGATGGCTGCCTTGGGTATAACCTCAGGACTTGGATTGGGAGCAGGTGGATTGGTCACCTCTTTAACATACTTTAAAGCTCTTTCAACCAAACTAGAAGGTTCTTTAGAATATAAAGCCTGAAGCCTTTTAAGAGTCCAAGACTAACTAGGCTCCTTGGCTGGAGTAGTCCTCCAAAATAGATGGGGACTAGATCTTATAACAGCTGTAAAAGGGGGCTTCTGCCTCTCATTGGGTGAGGAATGTTGCTTTTATCTCAACCAGTTGGGCATAGTAAGGGACACTGCTGAAAAAGAAAGGGCTAAAAAGCTAAGGGAATACCAAAGCAACCAAATAGATTCTTGGTTTGGGAACAAAATCATAACATGCGGCATCCCATTCCTGGGTCCTCTCCTAATGATATGCTAGGACTAAGGTTCTTACCCTGCCTAATTCAGCTTTCTCAAAGATTTTTAACTGACAGGAACATGGCCATTTCACAGACAACTGCCCAAAAACATATACAGACAGTATTACGCCTACAGTCAATCTGAGACCAAAGAACTTTCCACACCCGCCTCAGCAGGAAATAGCCAGAAAGAACACACCACCCCTTGTCCTTTTATAGCTATAGGGTCTGCATTGACAGAAGATGAGTATTGCCATCTTGTACAAACACTGCCATTTTCAGTTCCCTTTGATTAAAAACTGCCTAAATCCAGCCCAAAACACATCAGCCTAATGGCTAATGTCAGCATGAACTTAAACCACAAATGGCACCTCTGACCAGAAACATTTCAACCCTGAAATAAACCTCACTCCAACAAGATACATGCCAGCCCTGAGATAACCTCCCTTCCATCCGGAAACTTGCCAGCCCTGAGATAACCTCCCCTCTGACCAGAGACATTTCAACCCAGCAAGAAAGCTCTCCTCCACCCAGAAACATTCTGAGCCCACAATAAGCTCTCCCTCCCTAACCCTTTCAATACCCTTAGTCTGTAAAACAGAAGGCTCCTGATTGAAATCAGTCAGAAACCCCTCTTAGGCTTATTTTCCAAAATAAATCTCTCTTTGACTGTTGAACTGCTTTTTGTGTTTCTGCTTTTTTCGACTTACATAAATAACTTACCAACAAATGAAATGTAAAGAGTTAAAGTCAGATTATTTCACCTTCCTCCATTTACAATTTCCTCACTGTCAATATTAGCTCAAATATTGTATTAGAAATCATTATACCATGTTTACAGTTTTTCAGTATTAATTCATCAATGTCTTATTGATGTTTATTTTTACAGGCCTCCAAAACTGACCTCCATCCTTATCCAGGCCAAGTTTATTCTTTATCCTGTCACCCAAACCTTCAGTATTATTATTTCAATTTCATTATCTTGTAAAACCATGTTAAAATAGAATTTAATATTTGGTGATTTCCACTTTCTTTTGTTTAATACATGCTGATGTCTGTTCATGTCATGTATACAAAATCATCAATGGCACCCTTTCATTTATTTTGCATCAATAAATATTTATTGCCTGCATTTTCTAATGACTGAATGAGGAGAGTGTTCTGCAATCTTTTGACTTACATTTTCAAACTCTACACCTTCAGGTTTTGTTTCTTGAACTTCTGACAAACATTATGAATACATTAAACTCAATTGTTTTGCCTACTCTACAGCCACAATTATGCTGCATTTGAGGTTTAAGACACTGTAATTGTTTTTGGTCCCCAGTCTCATTACCTTCTCACCCTTCTCAACCTCCAAATGTATGTACCATCTGTCAACTTCTAAGTACTTTCCAACAGACTCCAAGGCAGCATCCCAATATTCTCTTTCATCAGTCTCAGCAATTATGTTTGTCAATTTGGGAAACTGCAATAATTTTACGTCACATATGATCACCGGGAATTTAACAAGTAGATCAGGGAGCAAGGGCTACTAAGGTTGCCCCTCTTCCTAGTTTGTATTATTCACTTACAAAACTCAATTTAATCTGTTGTGTTTCTCACACATTTAAAATACAGTCTTTTTAATAATCTTCTTAGCTGGCTTCAGAAGCATGTTTGGTGTGAGCCAAGGCATCAGCTGCTTTTCAGAAATTAAATCATTAGTTCCGTTGTTTTATTTTCATCTCATGTTTTTAACCAATTACATATTTTGCAAAGTTAATTTCCCCTTATTAATGTGTTCAATATTATCTGTGCAAATGATATGAGACTTTCACATCTCCAACAAATCCTCTACTGATCCCTTCTTGAATCCTGGGGGTGGCAGTAGAGAAGTCACACCTCCCGTCTTTTGCTCTCTGGGCATGACTTTCTTCCTCAGAAGGATATTGAACAGACTGACTGGAGGTCTTTTTTATTTTCCCCTACTTCTCCTTTTAGAAATCAAGAATATAATTCATTCAGACTTGGTGCTTTGTCAACTTTTAATAGCTCTAATTGCCTATCTTCTCGGGTGCAATTATGAAACCTCCATACTGAGCTTGTTTTCAGGGGTATGCACACTGTTATATTGCTTGAATATACAGCAGTTTACTTCATAAACAAGGCACAAAGAATTTATAAGTGATGATAGCCATTGGAGGCCACGTTGTTCTTTGTTTTGATGAAAAGTGTATGACTTGTTCACAATGAGAAAACAACAGAACTGGTCAGAATTTTTATCATAGATTAGCCTCTTATTTAAGAATTTCCATTTTTATTTTGGTTCTGTGAATTTATTTGAGTTTTGGCAATGTG
Organism: Rhinopithecus bieti; assembly: GCF_001698545.2. Taxonomy (NCBI): domain Eukaryota; kingdom Metazoa; phylum Chordata; class Mammalia; order Primates; family Cercopithecidae; genus Rhinopithecus; species Rhinopithecus bieti. Next base: position 130,609 of record NW_016804554.1, on the reverse strand, counting down.
CCCCTTTCTTACAACATTCTGTGAATAGCCCGTCTGTGAATAAATTGGTGTGAATCACCTTGCCCACACTTGAAAAAAAGTAAAAATAGACACTACAAATTCATTATTTAACAAGCAAAGTTTAGCACATGTATTCAAATGAATAGTAACTGAATTTTCCCCTTTAATTTGTATCAAACTATCATTTAAACCTTATTTTCGTAGTATACTAAAGTAATTGCTACAAAATCAGCTTATCAAAATTATTGTTGATAACATCATATCTCGGGGTCACGCAGTGGGTACATAAGAGGTGCCTTCTGATTAGTGATTTAAAATAAAGTTCTTATTTCCTCCAATGTGTAGTTGACTAGAATGAAGTCTTAGATACCGTAACTGTTATAATAATTTATCTGGTCTGGGTCTTCTTGATTATTGGTGAATTCTCAGGTTGGGTGCCATTCTTTGGATACTCATACACCTATAATACTGTATATTTGGTTAAATTTAATACTATAGTGGTGCTATCTTTTAACTCTATTTTTAATATTATTTTTATTGAAACATACTAGATGTACATATTTTGGGGGTACATGTGATAATCTAAATCATTCACATAATTTGTAAAGATCAAATTTATATAAGTGGGTTAATCATTACCTTAAATATTTGTTTTTTATGCTAGAGACATCCAAATTATTCTTTTCTAGCTATTTTAAAGTATGTAATAGATTATTGTAAACTATAGTCATCCTACTGATTTATCAATATGAGGTCTTATTTCTTATATCAAATTGTGTACTTGTATTCATTAATAGCCTATTTTTAAAACTCATTTTGACTGCCCACAAATCCGTATTTTTAAGAAATAAAATGACAATAGGCTGGTCATGGTGACTCATGTCTATAATCCCAGCACGCTGGGAGACTGAGGAGGGCAGATCATGAGGTCAGGAGATCGAGACCATGCTGGTTATTATGGTGAAACTCTGTTTCTACTAAAAATACAAAAAAATTAGCCAGACATGGTGGCAGGTGCCTGTAATCCCATTACTCAGGAGGCTGTGGCAGAGGAATCACTTCAACCTGGGAGGTGGAGGTTGCAGTGAGGCAAGATTGCACCACTGCACTCCAGTCTGGGCTACAGAGCAAGACTCCGTTTCAAAAAAAAAAAGAAAGAAAGAAAGAAAAGAAAGAAAGAAAGAAAGAAAGAAAGAAAGAAAGAAAGAAAGAAAGAAGGAAAGAAAGAAAGAAGGAAGGAAAGAAAAGGGAGGGAAGGAAGGAAGGAAGAGAGGCTATTGAATATTGAACAAACATAGTTTTGGATAAATGCATGGTAGGAAATAGAAAAATAGGAGGGGAGAAAGAAATACAATTGTTTTCAATGACAGTCCTGTATACAACATTAGTACTTAACATTAGTAATAACATTAGGAGTTGATAGTGATGTGAAATATCAGCCTTCCACGTTACATTTTATAATGGCTTATGTACTTTTTTCCCCCAAAGTGATTTATAGCTATTCATCAATTGAATCCAGTTTTATAACTTATTGCTTTATACGTGACACAGAGGTCTGGATCCTCTTTTATAGGACTCACCTTATGAGGCTGGGATAACCCAGGATAACCTCTCTTTGATTACTTCAAAGTTGACCTATAGAGAACCGAATTACCTCTGCAAATTTCCGTCACCTTTACCAGATTCTATTGGTCAGAAGACAGGTTCTGTCTGCACCAAAGGGGAGGAAATTATACAGAGTTGTGGATGCCAAGGAATCAAAATGATGAGGACAGTCTTAGAATTCTCCCAACCACAGTGGTTTTAGAACTGATCCATTTCTCTGTTCATTTTGAGTTCTGACCTCACTCCTAATCATTTTCCACTCACTGCATTCAACAGCAAGTAAGCCATTGAGTGCTTTGGGTAAGCAAGGAGAGCGGTCTGCTCCATGAATGTAAAAATAAAAAGATCCCAATCCATACTTTGAAAGAAATCAGTTTAGTGAAGAAGAGAGGAAACAAACACCACCCTCCAAATGAAATGCATCCTTAGGATGCAAGGATGGTTCAACATACATACATCAAACAATGTGATACATCATATTAGCAGAATGAAGGATAAAAAAAATCATTTCAATTGCTGCTGAAAAAGTCTTTGATAACATTCAATATTCATTCATGATAAGAACCCTCAAAAAACTGGAAATAGGAGGAACATATCTCATCTCAGCATAATAAAAGCTATATATGACAAACTCACAGCTAGTATCATACTGAATGGGGAAAGACAGAAAGCTTTTCCACTCAAATCTGGAACACGACAAGGAAGCCCACTGTCACCACTGTAATTCAGCATAGTACTGGAAGTCCTAGCTAGGACAATCAGACAAGAGAAAGATATACAGTGCATCCAAATTGGAAAGGAATAAGTCAAATTATCATTGTTTGCAAGTGATATAATCTTATGTTTGGAAAAACCTGAAAACTCTGCCAAAAAACTATTAAAACTGATAAATGAATTCAATAAAGTTGCAAGATACAAAATCAACGTACAAAAATCAGTAGCATTTCTACACTCCAACAGTGAACAATGTGAAAAGAAATTCAAAAAGTAATCCCATTTAAAAGAACCACACATAAAACTAAATACCTATGAATTAACTTAACCAAAGAAGTGAAAGTTCTTCATAATGAAAACTATAAAATACTGATGAAAGAAGTTTAAAAGGACACCACAAAATGGAAAAATACTATATGTTCATAGATTGAAAGAATCAATATTTTAAAAATGTTCATACTACCCAAAGCAATCTACAGATTTGATGCAATCCCTATCAAAACACCAATGACATTCATCACAGAACTAGAAAAAAATCCTAAAATGTATATGGAACCACAAAAGACCTACAGCTATAGCCAAAGCTATCCCAAGCTCAAAGAACAAAAGCGGAGGAATTATATTACCTTACTTCAAATTATACTACAGAGCTATAGTAACCAAAACAGCATGGTACTGGCATAAAAACAGACACACATAAACCACAGGAACAGAGTAAGGAACCCAGAAACAAATTCATACACCTGCAGTGAACTCATTTTTGACAATGGTGCCAAGAGCATACACTGGGGAAAATATATTCGGTAAATGTATAATGTATAAATGTATAAAAAATGGTGCTGGGAAAACTGATGGTCACATACAAAAGAATAAAACTGGACCCCATTCCTTGCCATATACAAAAACAAAATCAAAATGGATCAAATACTTAAATCCAAGAGCTCAAACTTTGAAACACCTACAAGAAAACATTGGGGAAAATCTCCATGATGTGAACTGGATAAAAATTTCTTAAGCAATACTCCATAAGTACAGGCAACCAATACAAAAATGGACAAATGGGATCACAATAAGTTAAAAAGCTTTTTCACAGCAAAGGATACAGTCAACAAAGTGAAGAGACAACCCACAGAGTGAGAGAAAATATTTGCAAACTACCCACCTGACAAGGAATTAATAACCAGAATATATAAGGAGGTCAATTCAATGGAAAACAATCTAATAATCCAATCAAAAAGTAGGTAAACCATATGAATAGACCTTTCTCAAAACAGTGGCAAACAGGCACATCACTGCTCATCAGAAAAATGCAAATCAAAACTACAATGAGATATCATCTCGCCCCAGTTAAAATGGCTTATATTCCAAAGACAGGCATTAACAAATGCTGACAAAGATGTGGCGAAAAGAGAATCCTCGCACACTCTTAGTGGGAATGTAAATTAGTACAACCACTATGGAGAACAGTTTGGGGTTCCTCAAAACTAAAAATTGAGCTGCCATATGATTCAGCAATTCCACTGCTAGGTATATACCTCGAAAAAGGGAAATCAGTATATTGAAGAGATATCTCCACTCCCACGTTTGTTGCAGCGCTGTTCACAATATCCAAGATTTGGAAGTAACGTAAGTGTCCATCAGCAGATGAATGGATTAAGAGAATGTGGTACTTATGCACAATGAAGTACTATTCAGCCACAGAAAAAGAATGGGATCCAGTCATTTGCAGCAACATGAATGGATCTGGAGATCATTAATTTAAAGTGAAATAAGCCAGGCACAGAAAGACAAATATCGCATGTTCTCACTTGTTTATGGGATCTAAAAATTAGGACAATTGAACTCATGGGCATAGAGAGTAGAAGGATAGTTACCAGAGGCAGGGAAGGGTAGTCAGGGCCTGGGGAGAAGGTGAGGATAGTCAAAGTGTACAAAAAATAGAAGGAATGAGTGAGACATACTATTCTGTAGCAGAATAGGGTGACTATTTAAAAATAACTTAGAGAGTGTAATAGATTGTTTGTAACACAAACAATAAATGTTTGAGGGGATGGATACCTTATCCTCCATGATGTGCTTATTTCATATTGCATGCCTGTATCAAAATATATCATATATCCCACAAATATATATAGCTGCTAAGTATCCATGCAAATTTTTAAAAATTAAAAAAAAAAAAAAAAAACTTCAGAAATCTAAAACAAATGTCATCCCTCAGACTTTGATTTGAACATGGACAACCACCTGTGAGAAAGTGAAGAGGTAAGATTCAGGACTTAGACACAACTGGATTTGAACCCCAGACCTGCCCGTTCCCAGCAGACCTTAATGTGTTACTTCACCACTGTGCCTCACTTGCTTCATCTTTAACAATAGGGTGGCCATGAAGTTCAAATGACATAATGCATATAAAATGCTGAACAGTGTCTAGTACATAATTACTTAATAAATTATAGCTATTGCTATGAATAACAGTTTGAAGTTTTCTCAAAAAACTAAAAATTGAGTTATCCCATGATCCAACAATCCCACTGCTAGGTAGATGCCCCCAAAGAAAGGAAATCAGTATATTGAGGAGATGTCTGCACTCCTACGTTTGTTGCAGTGCTTTTTACAATAGCCAAGATTGGAGGCAACTTAAGTGTCTATCTACGCATGCGCGCACGTACACACACACACACACACACACACACACACACACACAAATTCTCCCTTATCCAGGCCCCGAAATAAATATTGTTAAAAGTATGAGGAGAGAGGTGGTATTAGACTGAACAATGCATAGATCACTTCATAAATTACACATAGCAATTGGCATATAGACAGTTGTATCTTAAGCTCCTGTAAGTAAGCAGAACAAGGGACAGAGCCTGGACTAAAAATACCTATCTTTACTAGTAAGTAAATTATATAAGGAAAAAGATTTTAGTTTCCTTATTAGCTATCTTATTCCGAGTGAGAAAGAACTGCCAATTAGAGATGTCTATAAATGGAAAGGCACATATTGAGAAGCAGTAAATCTAATTTCTTTAAATTAGTCATAGGGCTGAATCTCCATTCCTCAGGAATGATAAACAAAGGGATTTCTTAAAGGAGATGCTGTCTCAATTTGCTACACATAAAGTCCTTTCCTACACATGTTGTGAAGTCCTTCGTGTGAATTTGATATTGTAAAATATTCTCCTCTAATATTTATCCTATAATGTAACATTAAGATTATATTTTACTCTAATACTCCTCTAAATTTAATATAAAATCTTGTTTTTCTATCTGTGCAAACGAACCTACAAATACTCAAAGGGTGAACATTTCCAAAAATGATAAAACAGAGGAACCAGAACAAAGAATCCTGGAGTAGGAAGGGGCTCCTGAAGGAATTTCTGAAAACTCTATAGTCTTTTAGACCAGATTATGTTTCTTACCTCACTCTACAATGCCTTGGTACTTCTTCAGCAAGCTTTCCATTTAATAGATGCGTATTTAATTTTAAACAAACTAAATGAAGAATAATTTTGGAAACAGGTAAATATTTTTACCCACAAGAACTAGAAATATACATAAATACTTATTTAATATAATCAGCTAGCCAATTTAATAAATATTCTACCTTGTCATTATCAGTGCCTTCCTGATTCACAAGACTCTTAATATATAAAAAAAAGAATGTCCATGGCTAGTCTTCATTTTCAGGTCATGATTTGTGGGGAAATATTGCAGAGAGTGGGATCCTACAACTGCCCCCTCAAGAATTAATGAGTTAAACATTTACTAAATATGGAACAGAACTCTTAGCACCCCTTGCTTTAATTTATTTTTTTTTCCAATATCATGCTGCTTGTAATTTTGAATAACTGCTTTTACCTGCTGTGAGGAACAGTAACCACTGAGCATTGTGTTTTTGCTCAAATCCTATTTGTTGTTATGGAAACAGCATATCTATTAAGTTTCCTGCTGCAGAATTGCTGTAGAAAATGTTACTTAAAATGTTCACCAGCGAAGGAAAGGGGGGAAGTGAATTCAAACAATACCTGACTAATTCTCTTATATGACATGAAGATGTTTGAAATATAAAATGTTAATAATGATGACTAGGCAACTTCATTATACAAAATCAATACATTGAAATACGAAACAGACCATTGTGTGGGTATGGACATTAAAAGAAAAAGAAGTAAAGTGTGGCTTATTCAATTTTGTAGGGCTCAAAATCGTTTAGAGTTTGTACAATAACAGGTTTTTTTGATTTGATGGTTTCGTGCGCAATGAAACATGGGGTTTACCTAGGTAGAATGCTGGATTAAATTGTCTATTATTCCATGGAGTGCTTTTCTCTCGTAAATGCATTTGTATTCAAGCAACACAATTTCATGTCCTTCATCTGTTTTAAAATGTGACCACAGATGTCTTAATTTACCTATATAATTATACATTTTAGGATAATGTCTATGACTGTGCATAAGACATTTACATTTACATACATTTATATTTATAATCCAATGGACTTCATTGGCTATACTTAGTATTTCAGCCTTGTATAATCTATTTAAAGAGAAATATAAACATAAAATAAGAGTCTAATTCCTTTCACATGAAACTGCTATTCCATTATCCCTTGTTCCTGTGGAGAAACTCTAAGAATGAAACATGTTTACCCAACATAATTGAGTGTAAATACCATTTTTAACATTGGTAGAATGGAGGCCACCAATCCTCTATTATTTATTCTAAAATTTCTGTAGCAAAAAATATGCCAAGTCCTTCATGGGCATCATTTTATTTAAGCCTCTTGTAACACCTTTGAGATTGGTAAACTGGATATTGTCCCCATTTTATAGATGAAGAAACAAATGCCAAAAAGAGTTAACCTACTTAAGGTCAAAACCAGGAAGTGGCAGTTGAAATTTTTATCTGAGGTCTTTGTTTCTTTAAAGACCATTCCCTAAGTACCTTTAAGGCCAAATTTCTACACAAAAGATTTTCAGTCATATAAGCCTAACTTTTCTACCAAACTTATTATAGGGGAATGGGGCAGGTGGGGAGGGGGCGGTTGGAAGGAAACTAATTCTTTCATAAAGTGGTTTTAGTTTTTACTGTATTTGCCATGTATATTGTTATCTTTATATGTATGAAAGGAACAGAACTAGACTGATCTACTAACATTGACTTAGTTGTAACAATGAAGAGATATTAAAGTACTGAACAGAATTAAATAAATGAAGTTTCCACCTTCCTTTTTAAAAAACTAAATGATAGTCACTCTTTTCCAGGTTTGTGTGTAAATGTACAGGTGTGTATAGATGTATGCATGTGTATGTGCAAATATGGTTTAAAAAGGAACCAGGCTCAGGAAAAAATAAATAAATAAAGCAGAAACAAGGAAAGGTTGGATTTCTAAATATCACAGATACATGGATCATATACTATAGTTCTTGATGTGAACATCAGCTTGTAATCATAATACTAAGTATTATGAGCTATGCTGCATAATCTTGAATATAAACAAAAAAATCCTGATTCAAGTTTTAGTTATCTACCCTTCAAAATATTTTATAGGATATTTCACCTCAGAGTTTTGATAATATAATTATCAAAAATAGTCTGTAGTATTTTGATTGTATAGTATTTTCAGCAGGGCATTTCTAAGCATCTAAGTCTTGTTAAATTTTTATTCTCAATCGCACCGAATATGCTTGACCTCTATAAAAAGCCAACTTGTTTGAAGTGACAAAGCTGACTTTGGTCTCATAAAATTACAACCATCTCTTCATATGAAAAGCACAAATTCCTCCAAAATAACTCCCCAAACTATAATTTTTATGATTGCTGAAAAAAGTAGCTCTAAATAATATGTAAAACTAAAAAAATCCCTGCTGAGTCAATGTGCTGAAACCATAGTCCAGAATAAAAAGATATCTTATTTCTTACACACTCATAACATTTATAGAAGGAGGAAACAGAGAACATCAGTACCCAATGGAAGGGGTATAAAAACAGGGAAAGAAAATTGGAATTTTTTTTTTGTTGTTCTTACTGTTCACAGTTATAGCTAAAATCTTTAGAAAAGAAAACTGATCATAACCTTTAAAAAAAAATTAAACAGCAACAAAGATACTAATAGGTGAAGTGAATGCCACGATGCAGCCCCTTCCTACCTCCCACTCTCACCAGATTCCTCTTCACACCTAAAGGAGGTTTATTTGGATCCTGGGAGTTCTGTTGGATGACCATCCTGCAGCACTCTGTCCTGGCCAGAAGAGGATTGCCTACCACAAGGTTTTGTCTCCTTCCCAGGGAAGCCTGAGCCTAATAACAAATCAATGAGAAAGTACAAAGGCATAGTAACCCCCTAGTTGCAGTGCAAGACAACTGAGAAAATTCATCTTCGCTTTGGAGTTCCTTGTAGCCAATTAAGACCATTATAGTCTAATTTCTCCTACAATCTCACTCCCAAGAAATCCAACTTGCAATGAGACGTAACACGGATTCAGTCTACAATACATGCTAGTTATTTTTCTAAGTGTTTTACCTGGTTCATATTTATTTTTTCTTTTCTATGTTTCCTTTTTTTTCTGTGAGACAGAGTTTCACTCTTGTTGCTCAGGCTGGAGTGCAATGGCGCGATCTCGGCTCACTGCAATCTTCACCTCCTGGGTTGCAGTGATTCTGCTGCCTCAGCCTCCTGAGTAGCTAGGATTACAGGCGCGTGCCACCACCCGGCTCATTTAGTATTTTTAGTAGAGACAGACTTTCGCCATGTTGGTCAGGCTGGTCTCAAACTCCTGACCTCAAGTGACCTACCCGCCTCGGCCTCCTAAAGTGCTGGGATTACAGGCATGAGCCATCACACCTGGCCTCATATTTCTTCTCCACACAATCGTCATCAGATTTTCCAGATGAGAAAACTAAAGCATAAGGAGGATGAATAACTAGCCTAAGATCAGGATGCTTGTAAATGCAATATGTAATTTTAGTACTCAAAAGTATGATTTCAGAATGTGTGTGCTTAAACACCAGGCTATACCAAATACTAGCCTGTAAAGTTTATTATACACTACAAATTTCAATTTCATTTTTATTCACTAAATAGGTATACTGTATTATAAATGGTAAGAGGTGGCCATATATCAAGTGTGAATTATGTAACAGAGTAAATATTAAGTGCGTGAAAGTATTTAATGTTTCTTTAAAAATAAATAATTTCATTAAGATAACACATTTAAACAAAAATAACGCTTTCAATATAATCAAATAACAATGAGACTAATAAAGTTGGATGAAGATTATAAAATTCTTGAGGAAAACTTCTTGGAACAGAATAGAATTGATAAAGACTTCAAAGGATTAGTAGAATTCAAACAGCAGAGAAGGTAAGAGGAACTTTTGATGTGAGAAAGTGCGGGCAAATCAAATCCAATGTTAAGGGACTTGGGTTATACACATAATGCTGGCTTTCAAGGTTATATTAAGAAGGAGAGTAAAGGTACACACACACACATACATACATATATATACACACACACCAGTAATAATGGCAAACATTTCATCAACTAAATTAAAGGCACATTAATTGCACATTATCATCTTCATTCAGGAAAATATGTGGCCACATATGCTAGAGTATGTTATAGCAATATCGAGGTTGTTACAGAAAGAACCTGGATATAGCAAATATTTAGAGACGCCTTACTATATTTTTCTCTTCCATTTTTTATAATGAATTATGTATCCAGAAAATGTAAGAGGAAAAACACATGTTTTAAACATCCTTTATGGTTTAACATTTAATATTTTGAATACTTAGTATTAGCCTTTTTTGTGTGTTAATAAGAGAGCAATAATTTACAAATATTCTTTCATATGATTGTATTTTGTATATGATATATGGTACATTTGTATAATTTCATATTCTAAATTGTAAATTTCAATATAGTACTATTATACAGTTGTAAATATATCTTTTTTCTCCTAAAGACACATTTTGAAACTTTTTTCAAAGTTTCAATATGAGTAAACATCAGTAAGCTAGAAAACATGTCTTAATTTTTTCCCCAGAGAAGTACTTTCTTGTGATATTTAATATAGGGTAAATAACATTAGAAAAGGATTTTTGTGAACTGGTGTTCTATAAAGACAATTTTGGACATTCATTTTTAACTAATATTTGATATCTGGTAAGGTTGTTTTTAAAAAATGTATAAATATTTTGTTCTGTGTGTTTTGGAAGGAGATAGTTGAAGAACTGAAATGCTACTTTTTTCATCACTGGGCTAGGCTAGATGCATATACTAACATCCCACACCACACATACATACGTAAAAAGAGGCTCTAGTTTAGGGTAGAATTAGAAATTTGTTCTTTTTTTTTTTTTTCATTGATTCATAGTTTTTATGGTTCTAGGCTTAGTTTTACTGAGTTGCAATTAATATCATAGAAGATTTTACATGGAGAAAATCAAATCACCATTCTGTTTCCTTTTCTGCTGAAGCAATCAAGATTTAACAGCTTCTGGATGAAATTCAAGTCACACTAACATTTAAAATGCAATATTCCCATTCTTGACCCAAACTGCTTGTATAATGTTTTTACAACTTATCAGTAACCCCTCTCTGGAACTTGTTACAAATGCCTTATCCTGGGCCTCACCTCACTAATACCAGCTGAATCGGCATAGAGAGAAAACCTAAGACTCTGTATTGTAATCAGCTATGCAAAGAAGTCTTTTTGTCCACTGAAGTTTGAGAATAGGCTAATTTGTGAACCCAATTAAGTATTCCGGAAGGAAACAAAAGCAGTTTAAAAAAAAAAAAATATGTTAAGTTGGGAGTATGAGTTGTATGGGACCGGAAAATAGTTGTTCCTCCCAGGCTTGTTTCCAAATTCGTGGCATCCTTAGACTATAAGAGAGCCAGATAAAGTATGTAGTCAAAAGGAGGTGTCTTTTTTTATGCTAGCTACATCCTCCGACTGATTTCCTGTTCTGTCATGGCTGCCAATAGTGAAGTAGAGTAGCTGAGTTGACAATATGACAGGAGCACATGCTAACAGTTTGTTAGTTCCCGCAGCAGTAATTATGATAGATTGTGTTTTTAGCCATCATATTGCTTTATTACAGCTCTATCTTTTTTCTGCCTCCTCTTTTTCCTGTTTTTACTTTGTAGTGACCTTTCAAATATCTATGTGTAGCGGGAGGAAGAAACAGAGACAAAAGGAAGTAGATTTAACAGGCAGGATGCAGTCCAAAAGCATGTCCTCAGGTTCCATGCGGGCTTTTACGCTTCACTTATAAGTATTTAATTTGGGTGTCAAGAACATAATCCTATATTTATTAACAAATCCACACGTTTTACTCCATTTCCATAGACCTGAAAAAATTAATTGGATTAAATTAACTAATGTAATAACCCCTGTTGTTCTAGGGAAAGGCTAAGACCTTTTATTTAAATCATCTATAGTGGCCTCAAATCTGCCCTTCAAAATGAGCCTTTTTCTTTCTCAAGTCTGGATGCCAGCCATGGGTGCAATATAAGTTAATGCCAAGAGAGATCGTTTAAGTGCGGTTATTAAGGAGACTATGATTGATGGAGTTTGTAGCTGGTAATGTGATTCCCCTTTGACTGCTCAGTGAACATCGGCAACAGATCAATATCTCATCTGCATGAGATTACAGCCACTTTTGACAACAGCAGTGAGAAGAGGTTAAGAAAAAAGACCAACAGACCAACATATTTGGCCGAGAATTACAATGGCTATTCTAGCTTAAAAGGTAATGTAAATAAATAACTCTTTTCTTAGGAAAAAATGATCTGATAAGAATGTTTGTGGTTGTAGTTTTTGTTCAGCATTGATCAGATTGGTATATTTTAACCCCTCTTTTGTTCATTTTGTTATATTTTAAACAAGATAAAACTTTAACATGAGCTTGCAGAAACGTGACTGTATCTACATACTAAAATAAATCATAGCAAGTTTGACAAAAAATTTAATATTTTCCATCTAGAGTGATCTAGTGTTTAAATCAAGTAGAGACCTTGAAGGCATGTCAAGACTGTGGAAATTGTGTTTTAACTGCTTCTACGACATTAATTGGATCAATTAGGCTATGATTCTAAACCTGCATAATTCCATCTTCCTCATCACTAGTGCTTCAGTCTTTTCCTTTACTATCTGAACCCTCTATGCACAGCACAATAGCACATACTCTACCGATGCTAGATTAGATTCTGCGGTAAGTAGTCTATTCCTTGACTCTACCTCTAGACCCTTGCTAAAGGTAGAGCAACACTTTAATGTTTATCCTTACGGGCCGGATGGCTCACGCCTGTGGCTCACGCCTGTAATCCCAGCACTTTGGGAGGCCGAGGCAGGTGGATCACGAGGCCAGAAATCAAGACCATCCTGGCCAATATGGTGAAACCCTGTCTCTACTAAAAATACAAAAATTAGCCGGGCATAGCGGCGGGTGCCTGTAGTCCCAGCTACTCGGGAGGCTGAGGCAGGAGAATCCCTTGAACCCAGGAGGCAGAGGTTGCAGTTAGCCGAGATCGTTCCACTGCACTCCAGCCTATGTCAAACTGCTTTTAGTAGGATTGTCATTGTCTAACTACTTACTCCCCTTCCTCATTAATGTCCTTTTTGTCTTCTGCCTCTACTCTCAAGGAGAACTGAAGGAAAACCAAGAGAAACTACTTCAAACCGGATTCTGTGGCAAAAGGAAGTTTAAGTGGTACAGCCAGAGGATTGGATGCATTTGAAGTAACGGAGATTTGTATACAGTGATTTTAAATATTTTGTTAAAATAAGTCATATTTTATTAAGATTTGACTTTAAGTAATAAATCTCAAACTAATTTTCAAAGGTGGCAAATTATTCCTCTTTATGAAAGTTCTGTTGGATCATCTCTTCTCCCTATGCTGTGGCATTGTCTGCCCTTAAACAGACTCAAATTTTTATTAAGTTTTATTCAATTCTGTAGGCTATTTATTTTGATGTCATAAGCTCCTAAATTCTTGGCAAAACAAGCGGAATTGAAAAGAAGGGATTATGAAGGTGTAAAGCTTAACAGAAATAAGGTTCCAAACAAGATCAGAAAATCCATTCCTGGAGTAAGATTTACTTACTAATATGAAATGAATTTGAGGTTTTACAATAACATAATGATGTTTTAAAGGTTAAATTCACATTCAGATATCATTTTTAATTTTTCTTTGAAAATTGATTTTTTGTACATATCTATCCACATTAATTTGAAAATATTTAGTGACCCACTGCTAAACAGGTCTTGTAAGTGGTACCGTGTCCTCTGAAAATCAAAGACTGAGATTTGCAAATTGAGACTTGGGATGCCCTGCTGAGGGGAAAAAGAAAACCAAACAATCAAACAGTTACTTACCATTTGGGGCTGACCAGCTAGTTTAGATAGTTTAGTTTTAAACAAAAATGCTTCACAATTGATCATATCTTTCAGCGTGTCACTGTTAAGGTTTTAGTTATTCTCTTTTTCTTTTAATGGAATGGGGAGGAGGCCCATAGCATAATGGAGTCCACATGTATTTTGAAAAGTCTCTGAGGAGTAAAATCATTTGTAAACTATAAGGCATCCATCTAAAGCAAGTGAAAATGAGCCATACTTGTCAGGAATTAGAGAACTGGATGTTCTTTTAAAAATTGTTCCTTCTTTAGCACAAGAGTTTGTTTTTAAAAATTTACTTCCAATCTCAATTCCAAGGATCAGTTCCATCTTCTAATTTAGACCTAGGGAACCTAACAAACAGCTCTCTTTGATAGGACTTTTGCAACTTTCATTCAAGAAGTTTATATTGTTTTATATTTGACTAACGCAATCCTGTGAGATGACCCTGTTATTTAAAAAGCATTTCCCATGAGAAACTAAACACCTATCGATTTTAATCCTTTTGTTTAGGAAAGGGGCTTCTAAGAAAAAATTATCATCTGTAATACAGGAAAAAAAGAACAAAAGTATTGAAACAAAGTTTTTGGCGAACATGACGGCAGTTGTCTTTTGACTTAACTCTGTTGTCTTTGACTCTACTGTACTCCATCCAGGTGACAAATGTCAAATTTGGCAGCTAGTGTCTCCCATGAGGTTGTATGTATGTGGATTCTATTAAAATCGAACTAAGGATATATGATATAATGATTCCAAATGACACAGTATTTAATACTTTGGTGATTTCTAGGTTACATTTTGAAATATTTATGTTTATTCTCTGAGGTCACACTAGTGTTGATGTGTAATTGTATAACGCCTAGTATGTTTTCTATAAATCTTGCATTAAACTTTGACTGAAATCTGATATATATCTGAGTTCAGAATGCTTACATTTTGTCAATAACTCTCGCACAATATCTCCTCCTTTTACTCTGGTCACTTCTAATAATTCTGAAATAACTAATTTAGGGAGAATATTTGCAAACAGTTAAACCTTTCTAAATTTCAAGAACTGACTATAAAATGTGCATCACTCCTACCTTTATACATTAACATCACACATCTCCTGCTACCTGCTACCTATCCCCATCATGCTGGTTCATCTTAAATCACAAAACTAATATAACTTAACCATCTATCTTCAGAAGACAAGTTTATTCTGCCCTACAATACACATTCCCGTGAAAAACTACACAGACAAGTTAGACAAGGGAAGTGAGTAAGTTCAACCTCAGTTTTCCTTCCTATAAAAATGTAAAAGCAGTCCCTCTTGACTGTCTCCATCCTCCCATGGGATGTACTGCAGTTAGTAGCTGTGAAGGACCCATATATGTAGGTCAGTCTGTGGCTTTGAGGCTCCAGATCAGTGCTTCTCAAACCATCTGTAGTGAAGGAACACTTTATTTTTTTCTCATCCTTAGGGACTAATATTTTTTGTCACATGTAATAAAAATGAACTACTAGAAAAATGATCACATACTTGGATGCCACAGAAATGTCAAATTGCTCTAAAGGTTTCTAAATGCTATGAAAGCCAGCTTTTTAGGAAGGCTGGTATCTGCTGCAGTTTTCAAGCTCTTGTCATGGTGTAGAGTGTACCCTTCCAGCAGGCCACTGAAGGCCCCAATTATTGTTTGGAGAGTATGAAAAGAAAGGTTTTGCAGCTATCTCTGTATTACACCAACGAGTGGAGAAATAGAAAATATTTCCTCTTTAGCACATACAGTGGCCAGAGAAGATTACTGTCTCCTTTGTGGTTAGTTCTCATATTCTCAAAGCAAAGATGATAATTCTCAAAGCAAAGCAATGGTAGTAATATTTGTAGCAATAAAAAAGAAGGAAAAGGCAAAAGAGAAAGACAAAGAGGAAGAAGAGGATGACAAGGAGGAAGAGGAGAAGGTGGCCACAGGGACTAGCTTATGCTTCTACTGATTCTAGTATCATTTAATACTAGGAGGAACAACAGCAAGCGTAATTAAAGTGGCAG